>NC_057810.1:320134140-320375244 GCF_018294505.1 Triticum aestivum | reverse complement strand
TTTTTTGTGTTCCCGAAGTCCGACCTGTTACTTGATGTTCTAGTTATCAAACCATATCTATGAATGGGATACACTAGCACGTCAAGGAGAACATTAGAAGCGGAGTGCTAAATGTCTCTCGGTCGATCATCCAGATTTTATTTCCTTGGCCCCGCCAAGGGTGAAATCTGAGAAGGTGTTATCTTCCTTTGCATCTGCATCCTCCATCACCATTCATCATGGTAGCAAGTTGTGTTGCCAGGATCCTTAACACGGATGTTGGTAAAACCTTGATGAATATGGAAATGCTCAAGTTCTTGAGAGCACGCACAAGCGCTACGTGTTATCATCGGCACTAACTGGGATGCTCTCAGTTCCCTCGGCAATGCTATGACCTTCTCAAACAGTGAATTCACTCTCTATTGTTGGGTTCTTCCCCAGTTACCAGAATCATTCCCAGCATTTGCATTTTGTTCCCAGCTTGCACCGCCAATGTGCCATTCTACCACGGGTCTCTTCCATTTCCGGTGATAAGCAAATTCATCCATTACGTTGTCTTCAACAAGGTAATCCACATCATCCAAGTCCAAGTATGCCATTCTACCGACCCCGCCAATCGATTGCCGTGATTTGCCTTAGGCTGATATAGAGAGTCTCAATGATCTCTATATCAAAGGTAATTCTTTTTGCCACTCTAGGGTATATATCTTCGAGTCACCTTCCCTAAGGTACATCATAATGGTGCCATGTCAACTCAACTCCTCGCTACGTTGACAACCGATCACCACATTCTTAAGTCTGGAATTGTTGTCTACTTAGCAAACCCTCGTCATTTGTCTTACTCCATTTCTTCGGATCTGTGCTTCGTCTCTTAGCTCAAGAGATGTTGCTATATCTCATCCCATGAGTTGATCCTAAGTTGTTCGGTCTTCTCGAAGATCGATTGTTCTAGAGTTTTCCTTTCCTCTTCTTGTCATGATTAGCTGAAGTTCTCAGAGCAAGACGACAAGACAATGATGGGTTCAAATCAACGTTCATTTGAAGTGCACCCTGGATCATGAAGATTATACTAGTTTGCGTTTCCCCTTCACCTTACCCTACGCTTGAATCTCGGGACGAGATTTTTGTTTAGTGGGGGTGAGCTGTCACAGCCCCAGATCAACCCTTGTTTGTTTTTGCTTTAGCATCCATGCAACATGTTTAAATTTTATGAAATTTGAAATGGGGATTGCTCAAACCCTAGCATTAAAGGAATTCACTAGGTTCATCTAAAATACTTTCAAGTAAGTCCAAATGGCTTTCAAAAATGTTCATGATTTTTGACAAAGGTGAAAAAACCTCTACCAAAAATGATGCCAATATTTTGGGCCCTTATGGATTTTTGAATAATCCATATTGTATTTGAATTGGGGCATTTAAATACTATTAATATTTTTTTAAATGCTCCAACAATTCTGAAAATAGTTAAGGGCCTCTGTAATAATTCATTTAATGGCCACAATTATTTGCAGGATTTATTAAAATGATTTGGGCTATAAACTAAATCAGAAACAAAACTACAGAAATAGAAAAGAGAAACAAAATAGAAAAAAAAGGGGAGAGAGGCCACCTGGGCCACTTACCTGCTTACCTGCCCGGCCCAGCTCCCCCAGCGGCCCAGCCCACCTGGCCCCCTTCTCCTATCTTCTTCCCGTGCCAGCGCACGAAGCAGCTGCGTGCTGGACGCACGCGCGCCGACGCCGGCCACCTCCTGCTTCGCCGTGGCAGCCTCCCCGACCCCCTCGCGACGCCACGGAGACGGCCTCGACCCCCCTCGACCGCCTCTCTCTCTCTGGACCCCCTCCTCCTCCTCTGTTCTCCCTCCCTCTCGTCACCGAACGCACCTGGGAGCGCCGCTCGCCGTAGCCATGGCCACCGGGCCTCCCTCGCTCCCCCGACTAGCCCAGAGGCTCCGCCTCGACCCCCTCTTCCTCTCCACCAAGCCACGAGGCCCCGGACGCCCTGCATCGCCGCCCACGTCGCCGTTCCCCTCCTCGGCCACCGGAGGTCGTCGCCGTCGATTCGCTGCACTCCGGCCGCCCCCGAGCCCACTAACCCTCCCTACAGCTCCGCGGTGAGCCTCCATGCAGAACCCCTCTCTCTCCCCTCGCGTTTGCGAGCTCTAGGCCATAGCTCCGCCGCGGCCGAACTCCGGCCGCCGCTGACCTCGTCACCGCCGTCACTACAGCCGCTTGAGCTCGTCTCGGAGCGTGTCACCGCAATCAGGAAGCCACCAGGAGTCTAACGCCTATCCTAACTCGCCCTCCCGTGCACCACAGCGCCAGCCCCGCACTCACCGAACTCCGGCGCCGCCGCGAGCTCCGTTCCGATGAGCTCCGTCGACCCCACGACCTCCCACTCGGTCCTCTGGATGTGCGGGAGCAAGGGCCATCCCCTGGTGCCCTCAGCGCGCCAAACTGACGCCTCTAGCGCATGTCCGGCGTGCCCCGCCGTGTTCTATGGTCACCGGCGACTCATCGCCGGCGTATCTGACGTGGCATCGTCATTAGCGCTAATGACCCCACTAACTAACCCCCCAGAGCCACTGACAGCCGGGCCCCACGGCCTAACTAACCGGCTAACTAAAATAGATTAAGTTTAATCTAATTGCAGTGGCCCCACGCGTCGGCGTTGACCTCGCTGACGTGGCCTTTGACCGGCCCCACATGTCTGTGACTCCAGCCAGCACTGTGTCACTGACGTGTGGCCCCCACACGTCAGGTTTGACCTGAGCCAGCCCAGTTGACTGCTGACGTCACAGTGACGTGGTGCTGACGCCATAATTCATTTTCTGGAATTATTCTAATTCTAAATATTCAGGAAATTTCAGAAAATGCCCTAAACTTCAATAAATCATAGAAAATTAACCGTAACTCCAAATTAAATAATTTATATATGAAAAATTATCAGAAAAATTCAAGGAATCCATCTGTACCATTTTCATGCATGTTAGAACAACTTATAGCTGCTGTTTAGCACAAATCAATTAAAGGGCATTTATTTAATCACATATGGAGTTTTTATTTGAATTTTTCATTCAAACCAACTTCATTTAATCTGTTGCTAGTTGCATTAGCCCAAAACACATTCATTTTGCCATGTCATGATCATGCATCATATTGTGCATTGCATTGATTGTGTTCCTTTCTGTGTTGCCGGTATTTGTCCCCTCTCGATAGACGCGATACCGATGATGTGATCGTTGACACTGATGAAGACTCAATGTTATCTTCAGAAGTGCTAGGCAAGCAAAACCCCCTTGTTCATTCCGATACAATCCCACTCTCTCGCTCCTGCTCTCTTTTACTGCACTAGGAAACACCGATTCAACTGTTACATGCTGCGGTAGCTGAACCCCTTTATCCTTTGCATGACCTGTCATTGCCACAGTAAATAGATGAAACCCACTAGCATGAGTAGGAGTTGTTTGAGCCCTGTTGTGCCTACTCATTCATGTTTGTTTGTCATGCCTGCTACTGCTTAGAGTTGAGTCAGGTCTGATTCATCGGGGATCAATTAGAGGTGTGTGAACATGTCCTACTGTGTGTGAGCTAAGTATGTGAACACGATTTGGTAAAGGTAGCGGTGAGAGGCCATGTAGGAGTACATGGTGGGTTGTCTCATTGCAGCCGTCCTCAGGAACTGAGTTCTGTGTTTGTGATCCATGATTCAGCTACTACCATACATTGGGCCCTGAAATATGACCCCGCTCGACTTCTTATTCACCCTAGTCCTCTGTCCAGGAGTTGCAAGTAGTTTCTGGTGTTTGTAGCTTACTGGAGGCCGTGGACAGCGCTGACCGTAGGGGTGGGCTGTGATGCGGTAGGTACGTGGCATGGTGTACCGGATGCCCGTTTGGTATCTCGGGAACCCTGTTCACATCGTTTGGAGCTGTGAGCGAAACTCCGGCCGGATCTCGTCATGGATGGAACCCAAATAGGCGATAAACCTGGACTAGAGACTTGAGTGTTTAGGTAGGTCGTGGTCTACACCCACGTCGGCTTTCGCTTGAAGTCTGCCGAGCACATGTCGTGTGCAGACGCTAAGTGGTGGAAACATGTATGAAGAAGTACACCCCTGCAGGGTTAACATCATCTATTCGAATAGCCGTGTCCGCGGAAAAGGACTTCTGGATTGCTTATATCAGTTCATAGACAAGTGAAAGTGGATACTTTAAAATGCGCAAGATAAGCGTGAGTGCTATGGATGGCGTTCTCGTAGGGAGACGGGAGCGGATCCATAGTGGTGTATTGATATGGTGAATATGTGGACTCATGTGCGCCACCTCAAAAGAGTCGCTTGCAGTCGTAGTTTAGGATAGCCACCGAGTCAAAGCTGGCTTGCTGCAGTTAAACCCCACCATCCCCTTGTTGATAATGATGCATATGTAGTTAGTTCTGATGTAAGTCTTGCTGGGTACATTTGTACTCACGTTTGCCTATTTTATGTTTTTGCAGAGAGACTTCAGTCTCACTAGTAGTTCCACGTGGACTTCGACGTTTAGCTTGTTACCTCAGCTACGATCTTGTGCCCCGGCAGGATCTGGTAGATAGTCAGGCTTCTCAGCCTTTTTCAGTTATAGATGTCTGTACCCAGACATGATAGCTTCCGCTTGTGCTTTGACCTGTATGCTCTGATTGTTGGGTCATGAGACCCATGTTTGTATTATCTTGCTCCTCGGAGCCTATTGAATAAAATACTTGAGTCGTAGAGTCATGTTGTGATGCCATGTTGTATTTGCACATATCGAGCATATTGTGTGTATGTTATTGAAATGCTTGGTATGTGTGGGATCTGACCATCTAGTTGTTTATCTTTAGTAGCCTCTCTTACGGGGAAATGTCTCCTAGTGTTTCCACCAAGCCATGGTAGCTTGCTACTGCTCCGGAACACTTAGGCTGGCCGGCATGTGTCCTTCTTCGTTCCTGTGTCTGTCCCTTCGGGGAAATGTCACGCGATGAATACCGGAGTCCTGTTAGCCCGCTACAGCCCGGTTCACCGGAGTCCTGCTAGCCCAGTGCTACAGCCTGGATTCACTCGCTGATGACCGACACGTTCGATGCTGGGTCATGGATGCCTGTCCCTATAAGTCTGTGCCACTTTGGGTTTACGACTAGCCATGTCAGCCCGGGCTCCTTATCATATGGATGCTAGCGACACTGTCATATACGTGTGCCAAAAGGCGCAAACGGTCCCGGGCAAAGGTAAGGCGACACCCGTGGGAATACCGTGCGTGAGGCCGCAAAGTGATATGAGGTGTTACATGCTAGATTGATGTGGCATTGTGTCGGGGTCCTGACAGCGTTGGTATCAGAGCTTGACTGCCTGTAGGATTACCAAGCCAAACTGGTCGAAGTTGAGTCTAGAAATTCTTTAGTTATATAAGGGAATTGATTGTGGGATGGAACGTAAGGCTCTTTTTACTCCTTATACCTCATGGCCTTCTGATCTGAGTCATCATCTTCTCTTCTACGGGGATTAAGAACTAGGCTATCTCTTCTTTCTATCAGGATCACGTGTTACTAATCCGTAGACTTATAAGATTGTTGGATTTAAGTCTCAGTTCAGTTCCTACTATTTCCGTATGTTAATTGTTGATCTCGGAACCTTGGTATTGTGCTTCTGAGTGGTTATGCCACCATTTTTGTGAATGTCTCAAATCTTTTCTGAGCATTTACAGCCGTTATGCTGTCCGAGTCATTCCAGGTTTCTAAATAGTCTGATGCATTTGCAAAATCCTTTCCCTCTGGTTTCGATGTTCCTTTATGCCAGCTCAATCACACTAATTGTTGAGTTGAGGTATTCTATTGCCTTGACATTATGTTGGAGTTACTATTATGACCCTAGGTGTCTCAGGGGATCATCTAGTAGTCTAGCCATGATTTATGTTCCAGTGTGATGACTCTGGCCGTCATTATCGAAAGCATCCCGTGATGCCATTTAGTAGTAGGTATTCTATCCCTGGGTTTTGAACCCGAGATTCACCCTACTTGCTTCATGTCGATAGTTTTGCTCGTTCCTTTAGGATATTAGTAACCTTTGCATTAGTCCTCGATGTTCGTGGTATTCCTTTCTTCCAAATACTATGAACCGCTTATGGCAGATGTTCCTCGCTGATCGAAAGATCACAATCAGAGTGCTCTCGATGGGTTCTCGATTCTACATTGTGACTCTGCCAGTTCTACCTTTCTGCATGGGTTATCCGGAAGAAATATGTGGAATTCGTTCGACATGCTAAACCATGCATCCACAACTCAGAAAATCGTGTGTTCTTTTGAGTTGTCCCTCTTTAGTTGTCTTCTGACCCTCGTCTATCAATTGATAGTCAAGAGTATGCGTGCATTCGTTCGTCGATGCCTATTACCCTTGTGGTCCGTCAAGCCATTCCATCGCAGAATGACTTGGAGAAACAAACTCCAGTACCTCATCCATATCTAGGATTGGGTCAAAGCAATTGTATTCCGCAGATCAAAATGCTAATCCAGCTTCTGGTCTGTTCTACCTTGAAGTATTACCATCTTTATATCAGGAATATCATGGGAATTGCACACCATCTTATGAATTCTTGACGCAGTAATACTTCTGATCATCATTGATAATTTCTCGGTTTCTGTGTTATTGTAACTGGAATGCCGACAAGTGAATCGTGGTGTGTGAAATCAATACTCCTAGCAACCTCGTTGCTTGGTAGTTAAAGGACAATAATTTCATTCTTAGCGTGTTGGTTTTTGAATCATCCTTCTAAGACTGATCGTGCTACCTAGTCCTTATTTTGGTGCACCCTTCGATTGATAAGTTAGGATTTTGTCAAGTCCTCACCCATTTGATCATATCGTCTTGCCCTGAAAAGCAAGATTGATCTCGAGCTTAGTAACATATCGGTGGTTCGTGATTTTCCGAAGATCTTCTCGGAAGTATTACCAGGTTGTCACCTGACCGCTGTGTTGAGCTCGTGATCAAGTTGGTTTCTTGTGAACCACCTTCTCTCCAAGAATCGGTGTTAGATATCCCTGAGCTAGTTGGTTAAGCTAAACGACAACTTGGAGGATTGGAAGATAAAAGCTTGCCTGACTTAGTTCGTCCCAAAGGGATATTCTTGTGTAGTGTGTGTTGAAGAAGATGATATCTTCATCGATTGGTCCCTGTGATCAGTTGCTGGACCTATTGTCTTATCAATCCTTTGATTTGAGTATGGGCTATCGTCAAATCAAATCAGTACCAATGATGCTCGTAATGTTGTCTTATTCGTGGTTGATCCCTCGAGCATACACCATTACATCTCTGGTCTGACCAATGCTATCACCGTGTTCACTTAACTATGGAATTCCTTTTAAAAGGAAACCCGGATGAATTGTTGTTGAGCCCATTGACAACATCCTTATCTCCTCCATGATTTTGTTGAACATTAAGCTAGTGTTGGAAACTTTTGAGAGCATTTTCTTCATGCTAGCTCATGAAGTATTTGTTTGATGAAAGGAGTGACTTCCTCTTATACACGTGCATTTGGTGAAAGTTGCCGCCGTGAATTTGAGAAAGATTGTTTTGTTTCCTTTGGAATCATCCCAAATCAGTCATGCACACGTGCGAAAGTATTCTGTGGTTCGGAGACTTGCAACCTCCATTCCATATGTGTTCCGTAGCACCCCAAGCCACTGACTGATTTGTTCGAGAAAAGGAGTTAAGTGTTAATCCATGGTAATGCACAAGACTTCGATACCCTCGTTGATGGTTCCCCCTCCTGAACTCGGTAATGTTTTATTGTAAGACTACCATGTGGGCATGCTTGTCTGGGACAACGTGTTCACATGTTTGTGGCAGAACCAGCTCATGTTTTGGAACTTGCTATTGTAGTTCATTCCCTGAGAATCTCGCAACGTCATCTCGTCGATTTGTGTTGCAAACTTTCATTTTTCTTCCTAGACTCGATGAGTCTGGAACATCCTGACACCAACCAGATCTGAGTCTCAGGCAGATATGATGGTTTGGAACATTTTCCCAAGAACTATAATATCGGTCCCTCGAAAATCGGTAAAGTGGATGTCGTGGCCAACACACCCCGCCGGAAGACCTGCTATTATAATATCTTGATTGATGAAGTTGGCCACCTCCCCATAAGGATTTCGTAGGGTTTACTTCCTAGTTGCCCCTATGGATTTTTTGTGTTCCCGAAGTCCGACCTGTTACTTGATGTTCTAGTTATCAAACCATATCTATGAATGGGATACACTAGCACGTCAAGGAGAACATTAGAAGCGGAGTGCTAAATGTCTCTCGGTCGATCATCCAGATTTTATTTCCTTGGCCCCGCCAAGGGTGAAATCTGAGAAGGTGTTATCTTCCTTTGCATCTGCATCCTCCATCACCATTCATCATGGTAGCAAGTTGTATTGCCAGGATCCTTAACACGGATGTTGGTAAAACCTTGATGAATATGGAAATGCTCAAGTTCTTGAGAGCACGCACAAGCGCTACGTGTTATCATCGGCACTAACTGGGATGCTCTCAGTTCCCTCGGCAATGCTATGACCTTCTCAAACAGTGAATTCACTCTCTATTGTTGGGTTCTTCCCCAGTTACCAGAATCATTCCCAGCATTTGCATTTTGTTCCCAGCTTGCACCGCCAATGTGCCATTCTACCACGGGTCTCTTCCATTTCCGGTGATAAGCAAATTCATCCATTACGTTGTCTTCAACAAGGTAATCCACATCATCCAAGTCCAAGTATGCCATTCTACCGACCCCGCCAATCGATTGCCGTGATTTGCCTTAGGCTGATATAGAGAGTCTCAATGATCTCTATATCAAAGGTAATTCTTTTTGCCACTCTAGGGGATATATCTTCGAGTCACCTTCCCTAAGGTACATCATAATGGTGCCATGTCAACTCAACTCCTCGCTACGTTGACAACCGATCACCACATTCTTAAGTCTGGAATTGTTGTCTACTTAGCAAACCCTCGTCATTTGTCTTACTCCATTTCTTCGGATCTGTGCTTCGTCTCTCAGCTCAAGAGATGTTGCTATATCTCATCCCATGAGTTGATCCTAAGTTGTTCGGTCTTCTCGAAGATCGATTGTTCTAGAGTTTTCCTTTCCTCTTCTTGTCATGATTAGCTGAAGTTCTCAGAGCAAGACGACAAGACAATGATGGGTTCAAATCAACGTTCATTTGAAGTGCACCCTGGATCATGAAGATTATACTAGTTTGCGTTTCCCCTTCACCTTACCCTATGCTTGAATCTCGGGACGAGATTTTTGTTTAGTGGGGGTGAGCTGTCACAGCCCCAGATCAACCCTTGTTTGTTTTTGCTTTAGCATCCATGCAACATGTTTAAATTTTATGAAATTTGAAATGGGGATTGCTCAAACCCTAGCATTAAAGGAATTCACTAGGTTCATCTAAAATACTTTCAAGTAAGTCCAAATGGCTTTCAAAAATGTTCATGATTTTTGACAAAGGTGAAAAAACCTCTACCAAAAATGATGCCAATATTTTGGGCCATTATGGATTTTTGAATAATCCATATTGTATTTGAATTGGGGCATTTAAATACTATTAATATTTTTTTAAATGCTCCAACAATTCTGAAAATAGTTAAGGGCCTCTGTAATAATTCATTTAATGGCCACAATTATTTGCAGGATTTATTAAAATGATTTGGGCTATAAACTAAATCAGAAACAAAACTACAGAAATAGAAAAGAGAAACAAAATAGAAAAAAAAGGGGAGAGAGGCCACCTGGGCCACTTACCTGCTTACCTGCCCGGCCCAGCCCACCTGGCCCCCTTCTCCTGTCTTCTTCCAGTGCCAGCGCACGAAGCAGCTGCGTGCTGGACGCATGCGCGCCGACGCCGGCCACCTCCTGCTTCGCCGTGGCAGCCTCCCCGACCCCCTCGCGACGCCACGGAGACGGCCTCGACCCCCCTCGACCGCCTCTCTCTCTCTGGACCCCCTCCTCCTCCTCTGTTCTCCCTCCCTCTCGTCACCGAACGCACCTGGGAGCGCCGCTCGCCGTAGCCATGGCCACCGGGCCTCCCTCGCTCCCCCGACTAGCCCAGAGGCTCCGCCTCGACCCCCTCTTCCTCTCCACCAAGCCACGAGGCCCCGGACGCCCTGCATCGCCGCCCACGTCGCTGTTCCCCTCCTCGGCCACCGGAGGTCGTCGCCGTCGATTCGCTGCACTCCGGCCGCCCCCGAGCCCACTAACCCTCCCTACAGCTCCGCGGTGAGCCTCCGTGCAGAACCCCTCTCTCTCCCCTCGCGTTTGCGAGCTCTAGGCCATAACTCCGCCGCGGCCGAACTCCGGCCGCCGCTGACCTCGTCACCGCCGTCACTACAGCCGCTTGAGCTCGTCTCGGAGCGTGTCACCACACTCAGGAAGCCACCAGGAGTCTAATGCCTATCCTAACTCGCCCCCCCGTGCACCACAGCGCCAGCCCCGCACTCACCGAACTCCGGCGCCGCCGCGAGCTCCGTTCCGACGAGCTCCGTCGACCCCACGACCTCCCACTCGGTCCTCTGGATGTGCGGGAGCAAGGGCCATCCCCTGGTGCCCTCAGCGCGCCAAACTGACGCCTCTAGCGCAAGTCCGGCGTGCCCCGCCGTGTTCTGTGGTCACCGGCGACTCATCGCCGGCGTATCTGACGTGGCGTCGTCATTAGCGCTAATGACCCCACTAACTAACCCCCCAGAGCCACTGACAGCCGGGCCCCACGGCCTAACTAACCGGCTAACTAAAATAGATTAAGTTTAATCTAATTGCAGTGGCCCCACGCGTCGGCGTTGACCTCGCTGACGTGGCCTTTGACCGGCCCCACATGTCTGTGACTCCAGCCAGCACTGTGTCACTAACGTGTGGCCCCCACACGTCAGGTTTGACCCGAGCCAGCCCAGTTGACTGCTGACGTCACAGTGACGTGGTGCTGACGCCATAATTCATTTTCTGGAATTATTCTAATTCTAAATATTCAGGAAATTTCAGAAAATGCCCTAAACTTCAATAAATCATAGAAAATTAACCGTAACTCCAAATTAAATAATTTATATATGAAAAATTATCAGAAAAATTCAAGGAATCCATCTGTACCATTTTCATGCATGTTAGAACAACTTATAGCTGCTGTTTAGCACAAATCAATTAAAGGGCATTTATTTAATCACATATGGAGTTTGAATTTGAATTTTTCATTCAAACCAACTTCATTTAATCTGTTGCTAGTTGCATTAGCCCAAAACACATTCATTTTGCCATGTCATGATCATGCATCATATTGTGCATTGCATTGATTGTGTTCCTTTCTGTGTTGTCGGTATTTGTCCCCTCTCGATAGACGCGATACCGATGATGTGATCGTTGACACTGATGAAGACTCAATGTTATCTTCAGAAGTGCCAGGCAAGCAAAACCCCCTTGTTCATTCCGATACAATCCCACTCTCTCGCTCCTGCTCTCTTTTACTGCACTAGGACAACACCGATTCAACTGTTACATGCTGCGGTAGCTGAACCCCTTTATCCTTTGCATGACCTGTCATTGCCACAGTAAATAGATGAAACCCACTAGCATGAGTAGGAGTTGTTTGAGCCCTGTTGTGCCTACTCATTCATGTTTGTTTGTCATGCCTGCTACTGCTTAGAGTTGAGTCAGGTCTGATTCATCGGGGATGAATTAGAGGTGTGTGAACATGTCCTACTGTGTGTGAGCTAAGTATGTGAACACGATTTGGTAAAGGTAGCGGTGAGAGGCCATGTAGGAGTACATGGTGGGTTGTCTCATTGCAGCCGTCCTCAGGAACTGAGTTCTGTGTTTGTGATCCATGATTCAGCTACTACCATACATTGGGCCCTGAAATATGACCCCGCTCGACTTCTTATTCACCCTAGTCCTCTGTCCAGGAGTTGCAAGTAGTTTCTGGTGTTTGTAGCTTACTGGAGGCCGTGGACAGCGCTGACCGTAGGGGTGGGCTGTGATGTGGTAGGTACGTGGCACAGTGTACCGGATGCCCGTTTGGTATCTCGGGAACCCTGTTCACATCGTTTGGGGCTGTGAGCGAAACTCCGGCCGGATCTCCTCATGGATGGAACCCGAATAGGCGATAAACCTGGACTAGAGACTTGAGTGTTTAGGTAGGTCGTGGTCTACACCCACGTCGGCTTTCGCTTGAAGTCTGCCGAGCACATGTCGTGTGCAGACGCTAAGTGGTGGAAACATGTATGAAGAAGTACACCCCTGCAGGGTTAACATCATCTATTCGAATAGTCGTGTCCGCGGAAAAGGACTTCTGGATTGCTTATATCAGTTCATAGACAAGTGAAAGTGGATACTTTAAAATGCGCAAGATAAGCGTGAGTGCTATGGATGGCGTTCTCGTAGGGAGACGGGAGCGGATCCATAGTGGTGTATTGATATGGTGAATATGTGGACTCGTGTGCGCCACCTCAAAAGAGTCGCTTGCAGTCGTAGTTTAGGATAGCCACCGAGTCAAAGCTGGCTTGCTGCAGTTAAACCCCACCATCCCCTTGTTGATAATGATGCATATGTAGTTAGTTCTGATGTAAGTCTTGCTGGGTACATTTGTACTCACGTTTGCCTATTTTATGTTTTTGCAGAGAGACTTCAGTCTCACTAGTAGTTCCACGTGGACTTCGACGTTTAGCTTGTTACCTCAGCTACGATCTTGTGCCCCGGCAGGATCTGGTAGATAGTCAGGCTTCTCAGCCTTTTTCAGTTATAGATGTCTGTACCCAGACATGATAGCTTCCGCTTGTGCTTTGACCTGTATGCTCTGATTGTTGGGTCATGAGACCCATGTTTGTATTATCTCGCTCCTCGGAGCCTATTGAATAAAATACTTGAGTCGTAGAGTCATGTTGTGATGCCATGTTGTATTTGCACATATCGAGCATATTGTGTGTATGTTATTGAAATGCTTGGTATGTGTGGGATCTGACCATCTAGTTGTTTATCTTTAGTAGCCTCTCTTACGGGGAAATGTCTCCTAGTGTTTCCACCGAGCCATGGTAGCTTGCTACTGCTCCGGAACACTTAGGCTGGCCGGCATGTGTCCTTCTTCGTTCCTGTGTCTGTCCCTTCGGGGAAATGTCACGCGATGAATACCGGAGTCCTGTTAGCCCGCTACAGCCCGGTTCACCGGAGTCCTGCTAGCCCAGTGCTACAGCCTGGATTCACTCGCTGATGACCGACACGTTCGATGCTGGGTCATGGATGCCTGTCCCTGTAAGTCTGTGCCACTTTGGGTTTACGACTAGCCATGTCAGCCCGGGCTCCTTATCATATGGATGCTAGCGACACTGTCATATACGTGTGCCAAAAGGCGCAAACGGTCCCGGGCAAAGGTAAGGCGACACCCGTGGGAATACCGTGCGTGAGGCCGCAAAGTGATATGAGGTGTTACATGCTAGATCGATGTGGCATTGAGTCGGGGTCCTGACAAGGGGTTGGGGCCACATTGCTACGCGTGCTCGGAACGTGCCAGGTGGTCTTGTTGTAGGTCACTCCGGGCGCATTTAGCCATGTCCGGTCGCTTAACGGCCGGACTCAAAAATTGCCTTAAGAGGCTGCTCTATACTTCTGCCGCGAGAGCCGCTGTGTGTTCCTCCATTCGGAGGGAGCGTTCAGTGTTTCCGTTGACCATGATGACTCCTCGAGGGCCTGGCATCTTGAGCTTGAGGTATGCGTAGTGCGGCACCGCGTTGAACTTTGCAAACGCGGTCCGTCCGAGCAGAGCGTGATAGCCGTTGCAGAACTGGACAATATCGAAGATTAACTCCTCGCTTCGGAAGTTATCCGGGGATCCGAAGACCACTTCCAGTGTAACTGAGCCTGTACAATTGGCCTCTACACCTGGTATGACGCCTTTGAAGGTCGTCTTTGTGGGTTTAATCCTTGAGGGGTCTATGCCCATCTTGCGCACTGTATCCTGATAAAGCAGGTTCAGGCTGCTGCCGCCGTCCATCAGGACTCTTGTGAGGTGAAATCCATCGACGATTGGGTCTAAAACCAATGCGGCGAATCCGCCATGGCGGATACTGGTGGGGTGGTCCCTTCGATCAAAGGTGATCGGGCAGGTGGACCATGGGTTGAACTAAGGGGTGACTGGCTCCATCGCATATACGTCCCTGAGTGCACGCTTCCGCTCCCTCTTGGGTATGTGGGTTGCGTATATCATGTTTACCGTCCGCACTTGTGGGGGGAAACCCTTCTGTCCTCTATTGTTCGGCGGCCGGGTCTCTTCCTCGTCATCGCTATGCAGCCCCTTGTCATTGTTTTCGGCAATTAACTTGCCTGCCTGCTTGAATACCAAACAATCCCTGTTGGTGTGATTAGCTGGCTTTTCGGGGGTGCCATGTATCTGGCAAGAGCGGTCGAGTATTCGGTCCAAATTGGACGGACCCGGGGTAGTTCTTTTGAATGGCTTTTTCCGCTGACCGGGTTTAGAGCCTCTGAATCCAGCATTAATTGTCGTATCCTCAGTGTTATCGCCGTTAACGTGGCGTTTGTTTTTGTTGCGACGCGACCTGCCATAGCGGTCCTTGATATTCGGACTGCCAGAGTTTTTGCTGAGGTTGTTACTGCGGGCTAGCCAGCTGTCCTCTCCCGCGCAGAAGAGGGTCATGAGTGATGTGAGGGCTGCCATGGATTTTGGCTTTTCCTGTCCTAGGTGCCGGGCCAGCCACTCGTCGCGATGTTATGCTTGAAGGCTGCGAGAGCCTCTACATCCGGACAGTTGACGATTTGATTTTTCTTTGTTAAGAACCGTGTCCAGAATTGTCTGGCCGATTCGTCTGGCTGCTGAATTATGTGGCTTAGGTCATCGGCGTCTGGTGGTCGCACATATGTGCCCTGGAAGTTGTCAAGGAATGCGGCTTCCAGGTCCTCCCAACACCCAATTGATTCTGCTGGCAAGCTGTTAAGCCAATGCCGAGCTGGTCCTTTAAGCTTGAGTGGGAGGTATTTGATGGCGTGAAGATCGTCACCGCGGGCCATGTGGATATGAAGGAGATAGTCTTCGATCCAAACCGCGGGGTCTGTTGTGCCATCATAGGATTCAATGTTCACGGGTTTAAACCCTTCGGGGATTTGATGATCCATTGCTTCATCTGTAAAGCATAGTGGGTGTGCGGTGCCTCTATATTGGGCTATATCACAACGTAGCTCGAGCGAGCTTTGTCTACTGTGTTCAGCCCGACCGGAGTTGTTGTATCCGGCGTGACAATCGTCGTCGTGCATTGTGGGGCGCCCATGCGATCCGTAGATCGATCTTGATTGTCTTGCCTTATCCTCCAATATGTCTCGCAAGTCCGGCGCATTCCCCTGTGGCTTCGTACTTTTCGAGCGGTGCCGGGGTACGGTTCTGGTGGAGGGCCTAGAGGCCTCTCTGTCGCGGCCACGAGGTGGTCAGTCAGCCGTATTCTGCGCTGGTGATACAGGTTTGTATGCCTCCTCCTCTAGTCGGGGGAGCAGCTTGCGTTTGGGGTAGCTTTTGGAGGGGCGTTCGAGTTCATACTCTTCGGCCGCGAGGACTTCAGTCCATCTGTCGGCTAGCAGGTCTTGATCAGCTCTAAGCTGTTGCTGCTTTCTCTTTAGGCTGTTTGCCGTGTCCATAAGCCTGCGTTTGAAATGCTCTTGTTCGACGGGATCCTTGGGCACGAAGAATTCGTCGTCGTCGAGGCTTGCCTCGTCTCCAGAGGGAGGCATGTAATTATCATCCTCTACCTCTTCGTCTGCCGCTCTCTCGTGAGGGCTGGCTTCTCCGTCCTCCTGTGCTGAATCTTGCTGGAGGGGGTTGTCCTCGGCACTCTCTGGGGTGTTATTATCTCCTGTGCCGGAATCTCCATTCTTGCTGTGGCGGGATTTAGAGCGGCGCCGCTGACGCTGGCGCTTGGGCTGTTTCTTGGAGGAGTCTTCCTCCGCTGCTTCTTCGCCATTCCCATCCTTTGGGATGTCAACCATGTATATGTCGTATGACGAGGTGGTCTTCCAGTGCCCCGTAGGCGCTGGTTCTTGGTCGTCTCCCGCATCGTCGTCCATACCGTCGATGTCTTCGGAGTCATAGTCTAGCATGTCGGTTAGATCGTCGACAGTGGCTACAAAGTGGGTGGTAGGTGGGCTTTGAATTTCTTTGTCGTCCGCATCCCATCCGTCCTGGCCGCAGTCCGGCCAGGGCTCTCCTGATAACGAGAGATACCTTAGTGAATTCAGGATGTCGCTGAAAGGTGAGTGTTGAAATATGTCCGGAGCGGTGAACTCCATAATCGGCGCCCAATCGGATTCGGTTAGAGGCGGCGCGGGAGGTTCGGAGTCCGGCGAGGAGTCCGGCACCTCGGAGTCACGAGCTTCACAAGGGACAAGGTCAGTATTAGGCTCCATCGCCGTAGAGGTTGCAGCCCCCGAGGCGGTGTCTAGCCACCCATCCTTGATCTGCGCGGTCGGCTCTGAATTAAGGGTCGGAGCGGACTCATGTGCGGCCTCCAGGGCACTGTCCGGCAGCAGAGCTAAATCATGCCCATCGTGACAGTGCGGCGCGCTCGGCTGTGGCTCGAATCCGTCGAGGATCAAGTCTCCACGGATGTCGGCCATGAAGTTCAGCCTTCCAAATCTGACCTGGTGGCCAGGGGCGTAGCTTTCAATCTGCTCCAGATGGCCAAGCGAATTGGCCCGCAGTGCAAAGCCGCCAAATACAAAGATCTATCCGGGGAGAAAAGTCTCACCCTAGACCGTGTCGTTGTTGATGATCGAAGGAGCCATCAAGCCTATCGGTGATGACACAGAGGAACTCTTAATGAAAGCACCAATGTCGGTGTCAAAACCGGCGGATCTCGAGTAGGGGGTCCCGAACTATGCGTCTAGGCGGATGGTAACAGGAGACAAGGGACACGATGTTTTACCCAGGTTCGGGCCCTCTCGATGGAGGTAAAACCCTACTCCTGCTTGATTGATATTGATGATATGGGTAGTACAAGAGTGGATCTACCACGAGATCAAGGAGGCTAAACCCTAGAAGCTAGCCTATGGTATGATTGTTGTTCGTCCTATGGACTAAAACCCTCTGGTTTATATAGACACCGGAGAGGGCTAGGGTTACACAGAGTCGGTTACAATGGTAGGAGATATACATATCCGTATTGCCAAGCTTGCCTTCCACACCAAGGAAAGTCCCATCCAGACACGGGACGAAGTCTTCAATCTTGTATCTTCATAGTCTTGGAGTCCGGCCGATGATGATAGTTCGGCTATCCGGACACCCCCTAGTCCAGGACTCCCTCATCGACCATTAGAGCTCTTCATCAAAAGAGGGCAGCTGCCAATCACTTGATACCCCATGAGCATTGCAATCCGACATCCATTTCAGTATCTGATCCCGGGCTGAATTGACATTCAGAGGGATAACGGCTGCCGAGAGTTTGAACAGCTCGAAGCGGCCGAATAATTAGTCGCCTGACCAGGGATGGCCATAAACTGACAAGTTGTTGGCCAATCCTGGGAGCAACCTCATTCTGTCCGTAGCGTCGCCATACAACCAGGTGGGCCTGCCCCTCTCTTGCAGCGGTGAAATGCGACGGAGAAGAAAATCTGACCCCACATGCTCAATGGTTAGCCCGGTAGCCTTCAAACAGGTAATGTTGTTGATTGCCGGGCGTAGCCTATCTTCAGCGAGCCCAAGAGCGCTCCATTCCTTGCCGCACTCGACACATACCATTCGTGCTTTACAGAAATCAGGGGCTTCCTTATCCTGGATCCAACACCAATCCCCTCTCCACTCATCCCACCTTTCACGCTGCCTCTGAGGGATATAATCCCAGAGTTTCCTCGCTGCTTGCGGCATCCAGCTAATGTTCCTGGAATGGTGGCCTTTGTTTTCCACCCGCAGAACAAAATAGTGTCGGAACAAATCCACATTGGTGGAGACTCCGACGAAATTCTCGCACAAGTGCGCGAAAATGGCCATGGTCGCCATTGCGTTCAGCATGAAGTAAAGGAGGTGGAATCCATAGATGGTCATGATCGCCTTGAAGAATTCGGAGAAGGGGGGATAGAGACCGCAGATGAAGTAAGAACAGAAGAATCGATACGAGTCTGGCAGATCTTCTTGCCCATACACGAAAACTCTGGGCGCTCCGTGCCCTTTCAGGACAGGCCTTCCCCACAGATATTCGTACCTCGCTTGAAGAACTAGGCCGCTCAAGGCTGACAGAAGGAAGACGACGTCTTCCCTCCGCCTCTTGCTCCCCTTGGCGGCTACTTCCTTCACTGTGGCCGCCAGCTTCCCTTTCTCTACAGGCTTCTTCCCCATTTCCATGGTGGCGATGCGGAAGGAGAAAGGGGTCAGCGAGAGGGGCGGCGGCGGACGAGAGGGAGGGAGGGGGAGCTGTCGCCTGGCTTGCAGAGGAATATGATGGAATGGCGAAGCGAGCGAAAGGTAAACCATGTCCGTCTGCTTTTCCCTGTTTTAAGGGGGGAAGTGCGGAATAGAGGCGATGCTTCAGAAAGTTACTGTTTTTACCATTAACTGCAATAGTCCCATGACCCCATGATGCATAGTAATTGCGCAAAGTGGACGTTGGATTGACTGGTCGCCGTAGCGAACCGACATGTGCAGCCCTTTCCTGCCACGTGTCCATGCACTATTTGGGGCCTAACCCAACGTGTCGTGCCGACACATGTGGCTCAGGCCCGGGAGCTTATGTCGGGGAAAACAGACAAGGGTATATATTTCCCCCGACTTGTGCACGGATGGCACCAGGCCACACCAGAGTACAAGAAACCAAGATCTTTGAAGGACCAACATGCAGAACAAGAGGACCAAGATCAAGCCAGAGAAGCAAGATACCACCAGGGGAAAAGCCTCCCTTACCGGGTAAACGAGCTTGGCAAGGGCAGAGCCTCCCTCGGAATAAAACGACCAAGACGTCCCGGCAGGGCCTGCTAGGACTCATGGAGGCAAGAAACACCTCATCAACCACTCCACCATGACCCACGTCATCAATCAATGCGGTGTCATGCCGCAGAATGATTAAGTGGCAGCCATTCACCACATGGCAACCTCTTTCTACAGGAAAGCCTACATATGACACCCGTCCTGCAACGTGTCGAACAAGCAGGCGTGAAGCTCGCAAAATAATCCCAACAAGGCTTGCCGGGCGAACAACGATGTGACGTTGAGCGGTGCATTTAATGCGCTCTATCAGCCTACAGAGTTAGGTATGATAGCAGTGTTTGCTATCTTATCAGTGCATAATGACTGATTTGCCATCGTGGTGACCCCTTGATCTATAAAAGGAGGCCCGTGGCAACCATAGAAAGGGTTGGAAAAGTTGGACGCCCACACAATCATACGCGCGTAGCCATTGCCGCCCCTGCCAAGCAAGTGTACTACGCTCCACCACCATTCTTCCACCATCAATCCACCAAAGCAGGAGTACGATTTTACATGTCACGGCGGCCCGAACCTGGGTAAAATTGCTCATGTGATCCCTGCTGTGCTGCCCCACGCTCCTCAGCTCTTTGTGCAACATGACATCCCCCCTGCCAAACCAGCAAGGGACCCTTGGTCCCATAGGTGGCCGTGGTTTCCCACATCACCAAGTTGTGTGACTTTTCCATTAATAAAAGTAATGATTTTATTAGTACTCCGATTGCTCCCGCTACTAGTGCGGAATCTTATGAAATTAATGCCGCTTTGCTGAATCTTGTTATGAAAGATCAATTTTCCGGCCTTCCTAGGGAATATGCCGCATCCCATCTAAATACATTCGTTCGGTTGTGAGATATGCAAAAGAAAAAAGGATGTGGATAATGATATTGTTAAATTGAATCTATTCCCGTTCTCGCTATGAGATCACGCTAAAACTTGGTTTTCATCATTGCCTAAAAATAGTATTGATTCATGGAATAAGTGTAAAGATGCTTTCATTTCCAAGTATTTTCCTCCTGCTAAGATCATCTCTTTTAGGAACGATATAATGAGTTTTAAGCAACTTGATGATGAACATGTTGCACAATCTTGGGAGGGGATGAAATTGATGATAAGAAATTTCACTACTCATGGTTTAAGTTTATGGATGATCATACAAAAGTTTTATGCCAGATTGAATTTTGCATCTAGAAATCTTTTAGATTCCGCCGCGGGAGGTACTTTTATGGAAATTACATTAGGTGAAGCTGCTAAACTCCTAGATAATATTATGGCTAATTAGTCTCAATGGCATACCAAAAGATCTTCCACTACTAAAAAAGTGCATGTGATTGAAGAAGTTAATACGTTGAGTGGAAACATGGATGAACTTATGAAATTGATTGCTAGTAAAAGTGCTCCTATTGATCCTAATGATATGCCTTTGTCCACTTTTATTGAGAATAATAATGAATCTATGGATGTGGATTTGGTTGGTAGGAACAATTTTGGTAATAAGGCATATAGAGGTAATTTCAACCCTAGGCCGTTTCCTAGTAATCCCCTGATAATTATGGTAATTCCTACAAAAGTTCTTATGGAAATTATAATAAAATACCCTCTGATCGTGATAACAATATTAAAGATTTTATTAATTCCTAAAAAGTTTTCAATGCTATGGTTGAAGAAAAATTGCTCAAGATTGATGATTTGGCTAGGAACGTTGATAGAATTTCTCTTGAGATTGACTCTTTGAAAATTAGATCTATGCCACCCAAGCATAATATTTATTAATCTCTAAAAGCTATTAAAATTCCTATTGATGAGTGTAAAGAAAGAACCGCTAGGATGCGTGCTAAGCGAGATTGGTTTGTAAAAGCGTGTTCTTCTAGTTTTTCTGAGAATAATGATGAAGATCTTAAATTGATTAGTGTGACTCCTATTGAATCTTTGTTTTCTAATATAAATCTTGATAAATATGGGACTCGAGATGAGTCAAATTTAGCTAGAAGGCGTCCCAATGATTCGGAATTTATAGATCTTAATGCTAAAATTGATAAAATTGGGATTGGAGAGGTTAGAACTTTAAATAGCGATGAATACACACTTTTGGATTTCAATGATTTTAATTATGATAATTGTTCTTTGATAGATTGTATTTGCTTGTTGCAATCCATGTTGAATTCTGCTCATGCTTATAATCAAAATAAAGCTTTTACTAAACATATTGTTGATGCTATGATGAAATCTTTTGAACAAAAGCATGAATTGGAAGTTTCTATCCCTAGAAACTTTATGATGAGTGGGAACCTACTATTAAGATTAAAATTAAAGATTATGAGTTCCATGCTTTCTGTGATTTGGGTGCTAGAGTTTCCACGATTCCATAAACTTTATGGGATGTGCTAGGTTTCCATGAAATTAACAATTGCTCTTTGAATTTGCATCTAGTGGATTCCACTATTAAGAAACCTATGGGAAGAATGAATGATGTTCTTATTGTTGCAAATAGGAATTATGTACCTGTATATTTTATTGTGCTTGATATAGATTGCAATCCTACATGTCCTATTATTCTTGACAGACCTTTCCTTAGAACGATTGGTGCAATTAATTAGATTTGAATTTCTGTTAAGTGAGGGCATGGAACACTTTCCAAGAAATAAAATTAAGTTTCCATATGAATCTATTATGAGGGCTACTTACGGTTTGCATACCAAAGATGACAATACCTAGATCTATGTTTTATGCCTAGCTAGGGCGTTAAACAATAGTGCTTGTTCGGAGGCAACCCAATTTTACTTTTATGTTTTTGTTTTTGGTTATATTTTGAAATAAATACAAATTATTACCTCTGTAATAATTGTGTTTTGGTGTTTTAATTAGTGTTTGAGCCAAGCAAGACCTTTGGGATGCTTTGGTATATCGTTGATTTGGTTTTGCTGAAAAACAGAAACTTTTGTGCCCAGAAACATAATTGTTTAAATTCACTGGACATTCTGAATTTTTTACACAAGATTTATATATGAATTGCCTCTGTTGTCCTAAGTTCTCAGAATTTTTGGAGTTACAGAAGTATATGAAGTTTTCAGATTACTACAGACTGTTCTGTTTTTGACAGATTCTGTTTTGTATGTGTTGTTTGCTTATTTTGATGAATCTATGGTTAGTATCGGGGGGTATGAACCATGGAGAAGTTGGAATACATTAGATATTACTCCAATATAAATAAAGAATGAGTTCACAATAGTACCAAAAAGTGGTGATTTATTTTCTTATACTAAGGATCTCATGAGTTTTCATGTTGAGTTTTATGTTGTGAAGTTTTCAAGTTTTTGGTAAAGATTTGATGGACAATGGAATAAGGAGCGGCAAGAGCCTAAGCTTGGGGATGCCCAAGGACCCGAACGTAATATTCAAGGATAACCAAGCATCTAAGCATTCCCCGGATGGCATCCCCTCTTTTGTCTTTGTCTATCGGTAAATTTCCTTGAGGCTATATTTTTATTCACCACTTGATATGTGTTTTGCTTGGAGCGTATAGTATGATATGAGTCTTTGATTTTTAGTTTGCCACAATAATTCTTTCTATACACACCTTTTGAGAGGGACATGCATGAATAATGAATTTATTAGAATACTCTATGTGCTTCAGTTATATTTTTTGAGCTAGGCAATTTGCTCTAGTGCTTCACTTATATCTTTGTAGAGCACGGTGGTAGCTTTATTTTATAGAAATTGTAGAACTCTCATGCTTCACTTATATTATTTTAAGAGTCTCTAAATAGCATAGTAATTTTCTTAGGTTATGAATTTAGTCATAATATGATGGGCATCCAAGAGGGATATAACAAAAACTTTCATATAAAGAGCGTTGTTAGTGAGTAATTGTGGATTGGTAGAAATACTTGTGTTAAAGTTTGTGATTCCCGTAGCATGCACATATGGTGAACCATTATGTGATGAAGTGGGAGAATGATTTATTTTTTAATTTCCTTCCTTATGAGTGGCGGACGGCGACGAGCGATGGTCTTTTACTACCGATCTATCCCCCTAGGACCATGCGTGTAGTACTTTGTTTTTATAGCTAATGAATTTTTTCAACAAGTATATGAGTTCTTTATGACTAATTTTGAGTCCATGGATTATACACACTCTCACCCTTCCACCTTTGCTAGCCTCTCTAGTACCGCGCAATTGTCACCGGTGCATTACACCCACCATATACCTTCCTCAAAACAGCCATCATACCTAACTATTATGGCATTTCCATAGCCATTCCAAGATATATTTCCATGCAACTTCCACCATTCCATTTTATTATGACACGCACCATCATTATCACATTGCTTTGCATGATCATGTAGTTAGCATAGTATTTGTGGCAAGGACACCGTTCATATTTTTTATACATGTCACTCTTGATCATTGCACATCCCATTACACCATCGGAGGCATTCATATAGAGTCATATTTTGTTCTAGTATCGAGTTGTAATTCTTGAGTTGTAAGTAAATTGAAGTGTGATGATCATCATTATTAGAGCATTGTCCCATGTGAGGAAAGGATGATGGAAGCTATGATTCCCTCACAAGTTGGGATGAGTCTCCCGACTTTATAAAAAAATAGAAGAGGCCAAAGAAGCCGAAATAAAAAATGAAAGAGGCCAAAGAAGCCCAAACAAAAAAATGAGAGAAAAGAGAGAAGGGATAATGTTACTATCCTTTTTCCACACTTGTGCTTCAAAGTAGCACCATGATCTTCATGATAGAGAGTCTCCTATGTTATCACTTTCATATACTAGTGGGAATTTTTCATTAGAGAACTTAGCTTGTAAATTCCAATGATGGGCTTCATCAAATTGCCCTAGGTCTTCATGAGCAAGCAAGATGGATGCACACCCACTTAGTTTCTTTTTTGAGCTTTCATAGACCTATAGCTCTAGTGCATCTGTTGCATGGCAATCCCTACTCACTCACATTGATATCTATTGATGGGCATCTCCACAACCCGTTAATACGCCTAGTTGATGTGAGACTATCTCCTTCTTTTTGTCTTCTCCACAACCACCATATTCTATTCCACCTATAGTGCTATATCCATGGCTCATGCTCATGTATTGCATGAAAGTTGAAGAAGTTTGAGAACTTCAAAAGTATGAAACAATTGCTTGGCTTGTCATCGGGGTTGTGCATGATAAAATACTTTGTGTGATGAAGATGGAGCATGGCCAGACAATATGATTTTGTAGGATAACTTTCTTTGCACATGTTATTTTGAGAATACATGATTGTTTTATTAGTATGCTTGAAGTATTATTGTTTTTATGTCAATATTAAACTTTTGTTTTCAATCTTAAGGATCTGAATATTCATGCCATAATAAATAAAATTATGTGGATAAATACGTTAGGTAGCATTCCACATCAAAAATTATGTTTTTATCATTTACCTACTCGAGGACGAGTAGGAATTAAGCTTGGCGATGCTTGATACATATCCAACGTATCTATAACTTTTGATTGTTGCATGCTATTATATTATCTATTTTGGATGTTTTATATGCATTAATACGCTATTCTATATTATTTTTGGGACTGACTTATTAACCTAGAGCCCAGTGCTAATTTCAGTATTTTCCTTGTTTTTGAGTTCCACGGAAAAGAAATATAAAATGGAGTCCAAACAGAATAAAACTTTCGTGATGATTTTTCTTGGACTAGAAGACACCCAGCAAACTTGGAGAGGTGGCCAGAAGATCCCCGAGGAGGCCACAAGCCTCAGGGGTGCGCCCAGGGGGGTCGCCCTAAGGGCTTGTGGGCCCCTCGGTAGTCCCCTAACCCTAATTCTAGCACTAAAAATTCCCAAATATTCCCAAACAACCAGAAACGTCCACCAAAATACTTTTCCGCCAGCGCAAGCCTCTGTTTCTGCGAGATCCTATCTTGGGGTCTTTTTGGCATCCTGCCGGAGGGGGATGCGACCATGGAGGGCATCTACATCAACTCTATTGCCCTTCCGATGAAGTGTGAGTAGTTTACCAAAGACCTGCGGGTCCATAGCTAGTAGCTAGATGGCTTCTTCTCTCTCTTTGGTCTTCAATACAATGTTCTCCTCGATGTTCTTGGACATCTATCTGATGTAATATTCTTTTGCGGTGTGTTTGTCGAGATCCGATGAATTGTGGATTTAGGATCAGATTGTTTATGAATATTATTTGAGTCTTTCCTGAATTCTTATATGCATGATTTGATATCTTTGTATTTCTCTTAGAATTATCGGTTTGGTTTGGCCAACTAGATTGGTTTTCCTTGCAATGGGAGAGGTGCTTAGTTTTGGGTTCAATCTTGCGGTGTCCTCACCCTGTGACAAAGTAGGGATAGCGAGGCACGTATTGTATTGTTGCCATCAAGGGTAAAAAGATGGGGTTTTCATCATATTGCTTGAGTTTATCCCTCTACATCATGTCATCTTACTTAAGGCGTTACTATGTTCTTATGAACTCAATACTCTAGATGCATGCTGGATAGCGGTTGATGTGTGGAGTAATAGTAGTACGTGCAGGCAGGAGTCGGTCTACTTGACACTAACGTGATGCCTATATTCATAATCATTGCCTTGGATATCATCATAACTTTGCGCTTTTCTATCAATTACCCAATAGTAATTTGTTCACCCATCATATTGTTTTCCTTCAAGAGAGAAGCCTCTAGTGAAACCTATGGCCCCTGGTATATTTTCCTTCATAAATTTTCAGATCTGTAAACCAAAAAACACAAAAACATCTTACTGCAATTTATTTAATTTTACTTTGTTTTACGTTTTAGTGATCTTTTATATCTATCTCTATCAGGTCTCATACTTGCTAGTGACCATGAAGCAATTGACAACCCCTTTATCACATTGGGTGCAAGTGTTTGATTGTCTCTGCAGGTGCATAGATTGAAGACTTGCGTGTACCTCATACTAGATTCATACCTTGGTTCTCAAAACTTAGGGAAATACTTATCTCTACTTTGCTGCATCACCCTTTCCTCTTCAAGGGAAAAACCATCGCAAGCTCAAGAAGTAGCACCCACTTTGTCGGTTAAGACAACATTTTGGAAGCTAGATCCGACTTGTAAAATTGAGTTTCAGATGATTTCATCTTTTGGCGTGTACTCTGCCACCTTCGACAACCCTTCCGTGAGCACATGCAGATATACGAATAATAACGTAAGTAACATTGCACCGTCCTTCCACTTACGAACTAGAAATACCAAAGGCTTAGTCTAGACAGAAGGAGGAGGCTCTTTGTTTCATCGAATCCGAAGAATTCGTGCTTTACATGTTCTACTGCCCACCCCATTAGCACCCACACGTTTTCACCGGCAGATACTTTATTCTTGGATGATAAAATACATAACAGTTCATTGTCATTTTGTTCACGCACATGAAATATTATAGGCCTGTCCTAATGGTGCAAGATGGGTGGTCGGCCCGATCAACTTACTCAGAAGTTGTAATCATGGTGTGTCATCAGATGTTGTATCCTGGAAACAATCACAATTTGGCCATACAAACTTTTGTTTGAGCACCATGGTGCACCAAAATATAACAGTGAAAAGTTGTATGCGTCCATCACCCAATTTGCCAGTTAAGACAGCATTTCGTAGCCAAATCCGACTAGTAAAATTTTGTTTCAGATGATTTTATCTTTGGTATGTACTCTGCCACCCTCTATCACCCTTCAGTGAGCTCACCCACCAACAAATATATGGATAATAATGTACGGAGCAATGCACCATCCTTCCACTTACGAACTAGAAAGACTACAGTCTCATCCTCGACAGAAGGAGGAGGCTCTTTGTTGCATCAAAACCGAAGAATTTGTGATTTACATTGTCTATCACCCATCCCACTACCAGCCTCACTTTTTCACCGACAGATGCATTATTCTTGGATGATAAAGTACTTATTAGCTCATTGTCATTATGTTCATGCACACACAAAAAATATAGGTCATTTCGAATGGTGCAAGATGGTTCATTGGCGTGATCAACTTACCCCAAAAGTTGTAGTCATGGACTTTCCCCCGATGTTGTATCCGTAAAACGACCACAACTTGGCCATACAAACTTTTGTTTGATCCCCATGGTGCACCAGAATGATGACAATGAAAAGTTGTATGAATCCACCACCCACTTCGTCGGTTAAGACAACATTTCGGAAGCCAGATCCGACTAGTAATATTGAGTTTTAGATGATTTTGTCTTTTGGCGTGTACTCGGCCACCCTCTACCACCCTTCTGTGAGCTCACCCACGGATAGATGTATGGACAATAACATACAAAACAATGCACCATCCTTCCACTTACAAACAAGAAAGACTACAGGCGCAGTCTGGAAAGAAGGAGGAGGCTCTCTGTTGCATTGAAACTGAAGAATTCGTGCTTTATATGGTGTATCACCTATCCCACTATGACTCACACTTTTTAACTAGTAGATGCATTATTCTTGGATGGAAAAGTAAATAACAAATCATTGTCATTATGTTCACGGACAGAAAAAAATTATTGGTCAGTCCTAATGGTGCAAGATGGGTCGTGGCACGATAAACTTACCCCAAAAGTTGTAATCATGGTCTATCGCCGGATGTTGTATCCGTAAAACAACCACAATTTGGCCATATAAATTTTGTTTGAGCTCCATTGTGCGCCAAAAATATTACAATGAAAAGTTAAATGCGTCCATCACACAATTCGTTGGTTAAGACAATATTTCAAAAGCCAGATCAACTAGTAAAATTTTGTTTCAAATGATTGTATCTTTTGGCGTGCACTCTGCCACCCTCTATCGCCCTTCCGTGAGCTCACCCACAGATAAATATATGGAAAATAACGTACGGCACAATGCACCATCCTTCCACTTACAAACTAGAAAGACTATAGGCTTAGTCTGGAAAGGAGGAGAAGGCTCTTTGTTGCATCGAAACCACACAATTTGTGCTTTACATGGTCTATCACCCATCCCGCTACCACCCTCACTTTTTCACCGACAAATTCATTATTCTTGGATGATAAAGTAAATAACAGGTCGTTGTCATTCTGTTCATGCAGACAAAAATTTATAGGTCACTCCGAATGGTGCAAGATGGCTCGTCGATGTGATCAACTTACCCCAAAATTGTAATCATGGTCTGTCCCCCGATGTTGTATCCGTCAAACGACCACAACTTGGCTCAAACTTTTGTTTGAGCAACATGGTGTGTGAAATGATCACAATGAAAAGTTGTATGTGTCCATCACCCACTTCGTCATTCAGGACAACATTTCGGAAGCCAGATCCGGCTAGTAAAATTGAGTTTTGGATGATTTTATCTTTTGGCGTGTACTCTCCTACCCTCTACCACCCTTCCGTGAGCTCACCCATGGACAGATATATGGGCAAAGATGTACGGAACAATGCATCATCCTTCCACTTACGAACCAGAGAGACTACAGGCTCAGTTGGGACCGAAGGAGGAGGCTCTGTGTTGCATCGAAACCAAAGATTCATGCTTTACATGGTCTCTCAACCATCCTGGTACAACCCTCACTTTTTCACTGGCATGCATTATTCTTGGATGATGAACTACATAGTAGCTCCTTGTCATTTTGTGCATCCACAAAAAAATTATAGTTCAGTCCTAAATATACAAGATGGCTCGTCGGCGTGATCACCTTTGTACTCATGGTCTGTTCCCCGATGTTGTATCCGTCAAACAACCACATTTTTTCCACACAAACTTTTGTTTGAGCTCCATGGCACGACAAAGTGGTCACAGTGAAAATTTGTATGCGTCCATCGCCCACTTCGTTGGTTAAGACAACATATCGGAAGACAGATTCACCTAGTAAAATTTTGTTTCCGATGATTTTATATTTAGTATGTACTCTGCCACCCTCTACCATCCTTCCTGAGCTCACCCACAGAAAGATATATGGCCAATAATTTACATAATAATGCACCATCATTCCACTTACAAACCAAAAGACTAGTGGCTCATTCTGGATAAAAGGAGGAGGCTCTTTGTTTCATCATAAGCAAAGAATTTGTGCTTTACATGGTCTATCCCCATCCTACTACCACCCTCACCTTTTCGCCGGTAGATGCATTATTCTTGGATGATAAAGTACTTAACAGTTCATGGTCATATTGTTGATGCACACAAAGAATTATAGGTCATTCTGAATAGTGCAAGATGGCTCGTCGGCGCGATCAACTTACCCTGAAAGTAGCAATCATGGTCTATCCCCCGATGTTGTATCCATAAAAAGACCACAATTTGGCCATACTAACTTTTGTTTGATCTCCATCATGTGCCAAAATGATCACAATGAAAAGTTTTATGCATCCATCACCCACTTCGTCGGTTAAGACAACATTTCGGAAGCCAGATCCGACAAGTAAAATTGAGTTTTGGGTGATTTTATCTTTTGGCGTGTACTCTGCCACCCTCTAGCACCCTTTCTGGAGCTCACCCACGGACATATATATGGACAATAATGTACGGAACAATGCATTTCCCTTGCACTCACAAACTAGAAAGACTACATGGACAATCTGGACAGAAGGAGGAGGCTTTTTGTTTCACCGAAACCGAAGAATTTGTGCTTTACATGGTGTATCACCCATCGCGCTACCACCCTCACTTTTTCACCGGCAAATGCATTATTCTTGGTACATCACAACTCCTAATGGTGGATGATGGCTCGTCGGCGCGATCAACTTACCCGACAAGTTGTAATGATGGTCTGTCCCCTGATGTTGTATCCGTAAAATGACCATAATTTGGCCATATAAACTTTCGTTTGAGCTCCATGGCGCGCAAAAATGGTCATAATGGAAAGTTATACGCGTCCACTATCCACTTTGTCAGTTAAGACAACCTTTTCAAAGCCAGATTCGGCTAGTAAAATTTTGTTTTGGATGATTTTATCTTTGGTGTGTACTCTGCCCCTCTACCACCCTTCCCTTGAGCTCACCCACAGATAGATATATTGACAATAACTCACAGAACAATGCACCATTATTGTAGCACAAAACCCTAGGTGGCCTGATGTTTACGAATTGGTTGTGGATTAGCGGAGGAACACAAGAAAACAGAGGGGAAACATGGAGAAATCAAGGGGGAAAGCACTCTATTGGACAAGATTCACTCCAAGTACTCCTCAAATTACAAGCAATACAAGAGGTGCATCATGATCCCAGAACAACAAGGAAAATAAAGATACAAGGTAGTTCATCCAAATCTCATGGAGAGATGGGTCTTGAATCGATGGGTGGATCTTCCCTGAAAGGGGTCTTCAATCCCTAAGGATCTACTCCAACAGAGGTCTTGAACTCCAATGGAGTGTCTCTCTCTCAAGAGGAATCCCACAAGAGGAGATACATGAGCTAAGCTCTAATGTGTAGATCTATTCTGAACTAACCCTAAAATGCAAGAGAAAGAGGGATATATACAGGTCCAAGGCAAGGAAGTGGTAAATGAGGGCGAAAAGGTAAAGTTACATCGGTCTTGCCCCAATCCTAGCCGCAGATGCACTACCGAACAGTCCGGTACGGGGGACCAGATAGTCCGGTGGAAGCAGAAAGTTTTGGGCATCTAGAAATTGTACTACCGGACTGTCCACTTGGGGGACCGGACTATCTAGTAATGCAATAAATGCACAAACCAAAACTACTATCTGGATGCACCGGATAGTCCGGTTAGGCGACCGGATACTCAGGAGTGCAAATTTTGCACTGTTTTGTCCGTTGCATTGTCTTCTTCCGCCGCCGCTTCCAAGAGTCCCTCGCATTTGTGTAGGTGCAACTTTGCTTTTACTCCTCCTCGTCATCCGTGGTGCACTAGTAATACATTTACATGCACACGAGAGGAGTGTCAAGTAGTATACCATCCTCATAGGGATAAAGTGAACACATGTAAAGGAGATGCTTCACCTTTGTGTATGTGAAGTACATGTCCCACGTGTTACTTGCCTAACAGATTCTTGACATGGTTATGTCCATAGGATGCTCTGCATAATTCCCTCTCCCTTGAGAAACATCCATCCTTGAATCAAAAATCAAATCACCATGGGACAGAGATGTTGTCGTCGTGTGGGAGTGGACAATCACCAGGCACATGTCATCCTGACGCTCGAAATGGGCACTCACCAATGTCGGTCCATCTTGTGATTCCTTGAAAAGGATCAAGTACAACAAACACTTGGAAAAACAAATGTGGTTAGCATTAGTGCAAAACCAAGCATTCAAGTGGTGATTCATCCAAGAAGTGTCATCATCAACTATAGGATATGGTGTGACAAAAGATTGTGGCATGGCAATATTTGTGAAAAGACCACAACCGAAGACATAATAATCATGGCCTCAATGCAATATTATTTTACGGGCCAAGCATGCAAACCTGAGGTAGGGATGTAAATATGTGTGACAAGAGAACAAGCATCTATCTCAAAGTCATAGCAAGCACGTACAAAGTGCTCAATGAATGGTCTATGGTAGGCATATGAATCACTGACAACACCAAAGGAAATGAAATGTCTAAGAACATGGGGCAAGACAATCCAATTAGCATAATGTGCATATGGTGTAGTGAATATATTGTGGCACTCAACACAATGGAAATATCCATTGTATAACATGTGTGAGGCAATCAAGTCATTCAAGTTAGTAGTGCAAAGATGAAACATACTAGAGGTAATCATGGAAAACATGTCATATGAGAAAATAGTAGGCATAGGCGATGCACATGATATATGACAAGCATGAAAACAATATATGGTCAAAGGATCATCATACGTATTTGGCACAAAGCAAACATGGCCATAATAAGCAATATCTTCACCAAGCTTGCGAATACACATATAAGTACTAGAATCAAGGGTCATGTGAAATGCAAAGCATGGGTAACCAAATCATGTCATCCAAATGGAAATGGGCAAGGCTCGTCGGCGTGATCAACTTACCCCAAAGTTGTAATCATGATCTGTCCCCCGATGTTGTATCCCTAAAACAACCACAATTTTGCCATACAAACTTTTATTGGAGCTCCATTACACGCCAAAATGATCACAATGAATAGTTTTATCATCCATCACCCACTTTGTCGGTTAAGAGAACATTTCAGAAGCCAGATTCGGCTAGTAAAATTGAGTTTCAGATGATTTTATCTTTTGTCGTGTACTCTGCCACCCTCTACCACCCTTTCGTGAGCTCAGCCACGGACATATATATAGACAATAACGTACGGAACATTGCACCGTCCTGCCACTTACGAACCAGAAAGACTACAAGCTCAGTATGGACAGAAGGAGGATGCTCTTTGAAGCATCGAAACCGAAGAATTCGTGCTTTACATGGTGTATCACCCATCCAACTACCACCCTTCATCGGCAGATGCATTTTTCTTGGATGATAAAGTACATAACATCTCCTTTTCCATATGTTCATGCACATAAAAAAATTATAGGTTAGTCCAAATGGTGCAAGATGGTTCATCGGCGCGATCAACTTACCCCAAAAGTTGTAATCTATCCATAAAACAACCACAAGTTGGCCATACAAACTCTTGTTTGAGGTCCATGGCACACCAAAACAGTCACAATGAATAGTTCTATGCATTCATCACCCACTTCTTCGATTAAGACAACATTTCAGAAGCAGTATCCGACTAGTAGAATTGAGTTTCAGTTGATTTTATCTTTTGTGTGTACTCTGCCACCCTCTACGACCCTTCCGTGAGCTGACCCAAAAAAATATATGGACAACATTGTACGGAACAACGCACCATCTTTCCACTTAAGAACCAAAAAGACTACGAGCTCAGTCTGGACAGAAGGAGGAGCCACTTTCTTGAATCGAAACTAAAGATTCATGGTTTAGATGATGTATCACCCATCCCACTACCACCTTCACTTTTTCATAGGCAGGTGCATTATTCTTGGATAAAGTACATAATAGTCCTTTTCATTCTGTTCATGCACACAAAAAATTATAGGTCAGTCCTAATGGTGCAAGATGGCTCATCGGCACGATCAACTTGCCCCAAAAGTTGTAATTATGGTCTGTCCCCCGATGTTGTATCCATAAAATGAACACAATTTGTTCATACATACCTTTGTTTGAGATCCATGGTGCGCCAAAACAGTCACAATGAATAGTTTTATGCATCCATCACACACTTTGTTCGTTAAGACAACATTTCCGAAGCCAGACTCGGCTAGTAAAATTGAGTTTTTGTTGATTTTATCTTTTGTGTGTACCCTGCCATCCTCTACCACCCTTCCGTGAGCTCGCCAATGGACATATATATGGACAATAACGTATGGAACAATGCATCGTATTTTCACTTATGAACCAGAAAGACTACATGCTTAGTCTGGACAGAAGGAGGAGGCTCTTTGTTGCATCGAAACCGAAGAATTCATCCTTTACATGGTGTATCACCCATCCCACTACCACCCTCACTTTTTCACCGGCAGATGTATTATTCTTGGATGATAAAGTACATAATATCTCATTGTCATTCTCTGCATGCACACAAAAAGTATAGGTCATTCTGAATGGTGCAAGATGGCTTGTCGGGGCAATCAACTTACCCCGAAAGTTCTAATCATGGTATGTTCCCCAATGTTATCTCCATAAAATGACCACAATTTGGCTCAAACTTTTGTTTTCTCAACATGGTGCATCAAAACGACCACAATGAAAAGTTGTATGCATCCATCAACCACTTCGTTGGTTAAGACAACATTTTAGAAGCTATATCCGAATAGTAAAATTGAGTTTCAGATGATTTTCTCTTTTGGCGTGTACTCTGCCACCCTCTACCATCCTACTGTCAGCTCACCCACGGACAGACATATGGGAAAAAATGAAAGGAACAATGCACCATCCTTCCACTTGCGAACTAGAAAGATCACAGGCTCAGTCTGGACAGAAGGAGGAGACTCTTTGCTGCACCAAAATCAAAGAATTCGTGTTTTACATGGTCTATCACCCATCCCACTACTACCCTCACTTTTTCACAGGCAGATGCAATATTCTTTGATGATGAAGTACATAATAGCTCCTTGTCATTCTATCGATGCACGGAAAAAATGATCGGTCAGTCCGAATGGTGCAAGTTGGCTCATCGGCATGATCAACTTGCCCCAAATGTTGTAATCATGGTATGTCCCCCGATGTTGCCTCTTTTATTTGTAATCCACCTATTTGATCTAACTAATCACAATTTGACTTTAGAAGTAGCAACAATTTGTGATTCCCTTCTCTCACAATGATGCTACTTCTAACTAAATGTCAATGTACTAAAACAAGGGTGCTTTAGTCCCCTCACTTGTGCACCGATAGTGGTAGCCTTCCCAACAGCAAGCCTTGCTGGAGGATGACGCCAAACAAGGTACAAGACTTGGTTTATAAAACTCTGAAGAAGACCTCTAGACGAGTCATAGAGAAGTACAAAGATAGTACTGAAGAGCAAGGTTCATTCTATCAGCAAGCTACATACAGGGAAGTGAAGGCCGGGCAAGCTCTGTGCGGGCCAGCTATCATTACCTCTCCACCGCTCCACCTCAGCGACCAGCCAGTCGCTTGTCAATAGGTGTCAGTGGGCAGGCAGTTAGGAGTGATACGTCCATTTTGCATCATGTTTACCTACTGTTATTTATGTTATTTTATTGTATAATAATGCTTTTGGAGTAATTCTAATGCCTTCCTCTCATAATATGCAAGGTACACACAAAGGGGGAGAATTCTGGCAGCTGAAAATCTGGACCTGAGAAGGCTACGTCAGGCTACCTATTTTGCACAACTCCAAATGAGCTGAAACTTTACGAGGATTTTTTATGGAATAAATAAGAAATACTAGAGCAAATAAGTACCGGAGGGGGCCACCCTGGTGAGCACAAGACACCAGGGTGCGCCTGGGCCCCCAGGCGCGCCTTGGTGGGTTGTGCTCATCCAGGCCCACCTCCGGTGCCCCCTTCTGGTACATAAGCCATTTTGACCAAGAAAAAAAATAAGGAGAGGACTTTCAGGATGAAGCACCGCCGTCTCGAGGCGGAACCTGGGCAGGAGCACTTTTGCCCTCCGACAGAGCGATTCCACCGGGGGAACTTCCCTCCCGGAGGGGGAAATCAGCGTCATCATCATCACCAACAACTCTCCCATCTTGGGGAGGGCTATCTTCATCAACATCTTCAACAGCACCATATCATCTCGAACCCTAGTTCATCTCTTGTGTTCAATCTCTATACCGAAGCTATAGATTGGTGCTTGTGGGTGAGTAGTAGTGTTGATTACATCTTGTAGTTGATTACTATATGGTTTATTTGGTGGAAGATTATATGTTCCTATCCATTATGCTATTTAATACCCCTTTGATCTTGAGCATGATTATCATTTGTGAGTAGTTACTTTTGTTCTTGAGGTCACGGGAGAAATAATGTTGCAAGTAATCATGTGAACTTGATATGTGTTTGATATTTTGATGATATGTATGTTGTGATTCCATTAGTGGTGTCATGTGAATGTTGACTACATGGCATTCGCCATATTTGGGCCTAAGGGAATGCATTATGGAGTAGTTATTCGATGAAGGGTTGCGAGAGTTACAGAAGCTTAAACCCTAGTTTATACGCTATTCCGGAAGGGGCCGATTGGATCCAAAAGTTTAATGCTATGATTAGAATTTATTCTTAGTACTTTTCTCATAGTTGTGGATGCTTGTGAGGGGGTTAATCATAAGTAGGAGGTTTGTTCAAGTAAGAATGGCACCTAAGCACCGTTCCACCCAGATACCAAATTATCAAAGTAGCGAACACGAATCAAACCAACATGGTGAAAGGGACTAGATGAAATTCCCGTGTACCCTCAAGAACACTTTGCTTATCATAAAGACTGTTTTGGCCTATCCTTGCCTCAAAAGGATTGGGCTACCTTGCTCACTTTTGTTACTACTACTGTTACTTGCTTGTTACAAATTATGTTGCTATCAAACTACTCTACTACTTACAATTTTAGCACTTGCATACATTACCTTGCTGAAAACCACTTGTCATTTCCTTCTGCTCCTCGTTGGGTTCAACACTCTTACTTATCGAAAAGGCTACAATTGACCCCATATACTTGTGGGTCATCAGTGAGGCCTATCAGGTCACGTGTCATCTCATCACAGAAGAACCAACTTTATTGCCACCGCGTCCCAGAGGCGTGGCGAGGAAATGTGAGGTAGCTGGGCAAATGGCACAGAAGGAGAGGCATTCCTTGCCGGAAGATATTGCCAGGATGGCACCTCACGGCGCATTTAATGTGCTTGTCCTAACCCGTCAGAGTTAGGTATTTGGCACTGTAGCAACTATTCATATTATGTAATGACCATTTTGCCATTGTTGTGACCCCATAATCAATAAAAGGAGGCCCATTGCTACCTTTACAAGGGTCGACACTTTGCTCATTTACGTGTGTAGCTGCACTTCCCGCGCACCCTTGCCGGCAAGCTGCACTTCTTGTAACTTGAACTCAAACACTTCCAATACACCAACGCAGGAGTAGGGTTTTAGACCTCACGGTGTCCTGGACCTGGGTAAATCGCTTGTGTTGATTGTTGATACTGCTCTTTGTGTGTGTCGATCCCCACAGTCGAACTGCAAAGGTGCCATGACGGTCCCATAGATTGTCGTATGCACGACATCTTTAGCGCGCCAGGCAGGGGGATAGCATGCGTGAACCTGATTCAGTAGTCTACATGTTAGATTCATCATCATCACTACAAAAAAAGACTTCCATGATTATACGTGTTTGTCACAGTAGGTCACGTTTTCTATCATGCATGTACATCCATGACAATTTTCTGATAGAATCAAGATAGTCATACATATGCTATCATAGATGTGTTCCATGACAATACCGAAATTATCATCAAGGAAGTGTCCACTTCCATGATGATACATAGCGCGTCTTGGAAGTGTTTTCGCCAAGGGTAACCGACACATCGCATCCACCATAACGGGTCACCATTAAGCTATCGGGTTCCATTTTGGATCCGATAATCTTTAATAGCCCGTACCAATGGGGATTTTCCACGTGTAAAATTCTCAATGGCCAGAGGAAGCATCTGTCTTCTCAGCATTGGGACAAATGTCATCCACTCATTAGACGGGAGGCACCTATGATACGTCGACCTGTGGTACGACCCAACAGTGGCCAATTTAGGTGAAAGAAGCCAGCCTAGTCAAAATTAGCAGGCCGACCACATAAGGTCTACATGTGTCTGGTCCATTTAGGCCCACGACCCATACGAGAGTTGTGCCAATTCGGCCCGTCACCCGTTAACTTTTTGACACCATTGCAACCCATCATCAGTTCAAGCCCATTAACAGCCCGCTATATATTTGGGCTCAATATCGGCCGGATGTAATTTTGGCCTATTAACAACACATTCAAGGGATGTGCCAATTTTCTGGATGTACGTCTTTCATCCATTTAGCTACCCATTCAAGTGTTGGGCCAATTTCTAGACCGGTGTGTCTTTCAGCCTGTTAACGACTCATACAGGAGTTGGGTCATTTACAGTCCAACCTGAGTTTTGGAATCTTAACTGCCCATGCTCTTCATGGTTCGATACCAGCCCGATTTCTCTTTCGGCCTGCTAAAGGCCCACAATACAGTTGGGCCATATCAAGTCCGACCTGAATTTTGGCCTCTTAGCGGTCCAATACCAGCCTGCTGTCTCCTTCGGCCTGCTAAATGCCCACAACACAATTGGGCCATATATAGCCCGACCTTAGTATCGGCCTATTAACGGCCCGTGAAATCGAATGGGCCCATTTATTGCCTGCTTCAATTTAAACATGCTAACGACACGACAAGTAACTGGGCCAAGCATTAACTTTTGGCTCGTTTCAATTATAGCGGCCCAGTAGAGCTTTCAGCATGGTTACGGCCCGTCAACTTATTGGGGCCGCTAAAGTTTGAACATGTGTGTGGGCCCAATTAGACGACATCGATTTCGTCCCACCTATTATTTGAGCCCATTACGACGACCATTTATGGACATGACCAAATCCGATCAATCAAAGGACCAAGACAATTTTGGCCCCTGCGAGCCCATTAGGGGGCCCATTAAGGGCAGTGGGGCGCTATCCTTTATAAAGGGCACACGATGCTTTGTGCTAGCTATTACTTTTGCTTTTTTGGCTTCTCAGCAACTAGTTAGCTGGAATGCGATGCGCGCTAAGCAAATGTACGGCTTACAAGGAAAAACGTAGCACATCAAGCATATATTATAGGAAATTACATCCATGGGGCAACCAAAGATTGACACCAATGCAAATAAATGAATATAACTTAATGATCTACAACCTCACAATCTGCAACTTCGACACGAATGACGCCTATAAGCATGTGAGAAAGTTCTTCCTTCTTTGCTACATTGTCTCTAAAAACATTGATCAGTTGTTGTTTCACAAGAATGTGCCTATGATTCCTCCATGATTTCCATCATTGCCTCAGCTGGTAATTAGTTCACAAACATACATTTTTTTGTTGGATTGAGACAGAGGAAACTGAACAGATTCAGATGGCGAGTTGGCAGCCTTGTATCATTGATAGTGGAGAGTGTCTCGACCACTACATCATAACATAAATTAGGAGGGGAACCAAACAGATTAATCAAGAGTTATTGGCATATTACCTGCCCTAGATTTATTGGAAAGAAACAATGTGGTTGCCTTGCGATTTTAAAAGTTTGTCTTCTTATCTTTAGCATCCTGCACCAAATTAACACACTAGCATTGTTATCATTGGCCAGGTCAGATAATAGGAAAGCAACATTGACACGATGAACATTTGGGCAACCAGACCACACCAGCCTACAATAAATTAACACAATAGGAAATCAACATTGACACAATGAATGATTGGGCAACCAGAACAATACTACAATTTAGTAATGTGCAAGGTATGAGATAGTATAATCATGCACCTCAATATGAAAAACTACCAGGCAGTTTTCATTACAAAAATCTACATTATCGCCTTTAATTATACATTTTGCTAAAAGTAAATTTAGATCAGATAAAGGTTGGATTCATGCCGATTAACAATATACATGTTGATGTAAAAATATAGTGATATACAAAGGTACTTACATCAGCATTGGAGCATAGAGAATTCCCGCAAGATACTTTCCTCGAACACGATCCCTGTTTAGAAAGTCTTCTATCCTTTAAGCTTATTTTCTAAACAGAGATGGGTAAGAAACATGTAGAAAACATGATCGGAATGCTATAAAATTTCATGATGCAAGGACACGCACACGCTTCTTAAAAAGGAGTTGACATATTTTTGCTGGACTGGAGCGGACTAGTTCTCTGGCCACTAGAATCTGCTTATTATCAGGAGGAGTTGGGTTTCTCTATGCTGGAGCTGTATATATGAACACTGGAGTTGGTTTACTATCTCCTGTCATTTGGATCTTTTGCAAAGACCTTGTTTGTAGGCCTTCAGATTCTAACATAGTCGTCTTCCCCTTGCATGCCTTATATAGAAGAATGGTGCTTCAATTACAAAACATGCTACGACAGAAAGATGAAATAGGTACTGAAGAATAGAAAGGCTTGACATATTGACATGTATTCCCTCCATATGGAAATAAATGGATATGTCTAGGCGTATTTCAGCTCTAGATACATCCATTTTTATCCATTTCTGCGACATGTAAGAGCTAGGGATACGATAGGATAATAGAGTAAAAAACACTAGTTGAATGTAAAATTGTATGATAGCTGGAATAGGTACAGAAAAACATGAAGGAAACCTATGCGTGTATGACGGGGAAACTAAGATGGCATTGCAACAGACCAGTAGAACAACACTTCAATGTAAAAAAAGATGATATGGTAGACGGACGGAGTACATATTGATGAATAAAAATGTATGAGATATTTAGAAGCATGATTGTGGCACCCCGACTCAGAGCAACCGGTCTACCTTGCATTGCTAGCCCAGAGATCTAGTCTTCTGGCAACACACAACAACTTGGTATAGAAACAACCGCTTTATTGATGCTAGTGGAAACATAGGTTCGATATTACATCAAGTAGCTACGTCAAACGGCACACACGGTGCAGTTGAACAATATGTACATTATTTAATGAACATGAAGGGGCCTCGATCACGGCAACTACGCGACAGCGGAACAACGATGAAGTGCAACTCCATAGCACAGGGACACCGATGTGGACACAATCTAGACACGGGAAGCACTCTGATCCAGTAAGCATTTCCTAAAATCTAGCATGACATGCTAGGTCAGTACATTCAACGTACTTGCAAGCTCACGACAAGTAAAAGCATAATGACAATCAATAATGTGACAATTAAGTAGGTTAAATGCAAAACCTCAACATACTGCTCATGCAAAGCATCAACATACTACTCATGCAAAGCATCAACAAACTACTCATGCAGTGAACATGCTTATGCACCGATTCCCTCGGACTCACTTACCAAACGGATTACCTCGTAAGCAACATCATCAAAACGGTGATAACTCCTAGATCACAAACGGAACCAACTCTTTGGTTTCCGCAACATTGACCATCTCATGGTCTCCACGATCTCATCACATAACCAGTGCCATGGTGTATCTTTAGTGTGTAAGATTAGCTTATTCACGTTGACCCATGGTGTGACCTACTTACGAGTTGTGTCCATAACCGATGACGCAGTTATCGATAGATTAATAAACACTCTACAGAGGTTAGTACACTGTTCCCACACCACGGAACCCATGACCTCACACTCCCATTCGGGTGGATCAACGGTGTTCCGATGGAACCCTCCCATTGCGATGACACTCTCTTGGCCACTCCGACCAACTCCCCTCTTGGGCTAAGTCATGGGTGGCCCCAATGTCTACCAAAGACATCCAACGGCCACCGTCGTGGCAAAACAAATCAACGGTCCCAAACAGGGACAAGGTACCATAACAACAACAACAACGGGCAAACAAGGTTATGTCTCCTTACCGGGACAGGGTACCACATGCCCATAACCTTCCCTCATTGGAGGCACCAACCAGAGGCATGACAACGGACCGAATAAAGGCCTTCCCATAAAGGAAAATGTGGTTGCACCTGGAAGCTCGATTCAGTGGCACCATGACCTGATCAACATTATGTTCAAGTTGAGTTTGCATCAGGTTTAACTTGAAATGAAAGAACCTCGAGTCACAATATGCCATGAACATGCAACTATCCAATATACACTATATTCACATAGCACGAAAACAAACGGATCAACATCTTAGAATCGTGCTACTTGCACTATTCATCACTTTTACTCACTAGTTCCAACTTTACTGGTTTTCTACCTCATCATTTTTAGTTATGCCATTATCATATTAAAAACAATAACTCATATATGAAAATGATACCGATCATAACCAAATCATAACCATATGATAACCGTACTATCAAAAATACTTCTACTGCCTCATACTAGTTCATGCAATCAAACACTAATGTAAACTAGGCACTTCAATCAGGAAAAGTAAAATAGCATAACCAATATTTTTTTAATGATTAAATGCATGAAATAACTCATATAACTCATATTCAAGTTGGAAAATCATAAATACTGAAATGACACCATGCAAATATTTGTGTGGCTTGCCTTAGCACAAAGGAGGGTCACACTCCTCCTGGTTTCCTTCACGGCAAGAATCCTCCTCTAAAAATAAATAAAACCACAAAAAGAAAATATCAAGAACACTTCTAAAAATCACCAGAAATTCTAGATAGCAGAGAAAAATCTCAACTTTTGTGTGCTGCTAGATAATTCCAAGAAAAACACAATGCAAAAAGAATAAATTCATTTGGACTTATGGTTTAAAAGTTGTGGCTAGTCAAAGTTCTAGTCAATATTTGAATTAAAAGCAAATAAAAATAAAATAGAGGGGGGTGACGTCGAAGGCGTATTTTAGCGGGGCGCCACCACTTATCCGCTTCGGGCATGACTATGAGGCTGACAGTGTGCCCCCACTGTCAGGTTTAGTGGGAGAGAGAGGGAAACTGATGTAGGACGGAACCCTAGGGGCCATCTTTCACGTTTGGAGAGGATCCCTATGAAGAACACGAAGAACGCGAGAAGGGGAATGAGGGAAATCACGGGGAAACGCAAGAGAAAACACTCAACCAACAGGAATATGATCACACGTGTGCTAGATCCCAGAAACACAAAGAGATACACGGTCCAAATCCAACGAAGGACGATACAAGCGGCGGTAGTTCATCTCCGAGAGGAGGTCTTGAATCCATGAGGGATCTTCCCGTAAAGAGGTCTTGAATCCATGGTGGATCTTATCCGAAGAGGCCGCGGTCTCTCACGAGGAGGAGCTCCGTATGGATGAGAAAAACTCTATCTCAAATGAGCTAATCCTTTGCTAACCCTAACTAGGAGGAGGTGGGAGAGTATATATAGTGCTAGCCCACGAAGGGGTAAGTGAGAGGGGGATACATGGTCCCTTGGCCCGTTCTCTACGCATAGGCAGGTGCCGGATGTCTGGGCAGGGGCCGGATGTCTGGGGCTTCGCGACGGGCCATATGTCCGGGCTTGGAGGCCGGATGTCCGGGATGGCCTATGTGCCCTGCGGTTGCTCTCTGGACAGGCGGGGTCCGGATGTCCGGGCTGGGGGATGGATGTCCGGCGGCTCGGGAAGAGCGGGATGTACGGGCCTCTGGCCGGATGTCCGGGCTGACGGGGTTCATCTTCGGGTGCGTTCTGTGATGGGTGCTGGATTTTCGGGGTCGGGTCGGATGTCCGGGCTGGGCCGGATGTCCGGGGCCTGTAGTAGCTCGCTCTTCTTCCTTCTCCTCTTCCATGATTGGCCTTGGCCCTTTGATTCTCCATGGTCATCTCAGTTGTACCTAAGTATAGGCAAGGTCCATGCATGAGGTAGTAACCATGTCTCACATGTGGAAAGTGACGGTTCGAAGAGGAGTGAATTCACCTTGTGTCCAATGGCGTATGTTTGAAGTCTCGTCATATGTCCTCTTGGGGCTTGGAGAGTAGTCGGAGTGTACATGGGGATGAACGTGGGATGCTCCGCATCATCTCCCCGCCCCCCTTGGGAAATATCCGACCTCGTATCATGATCCTCATCACCATGGAAACGGTTGTCGTGGATGGACTTGTAGTTGACGAAGTTGAAGACATGGCACAATCCAAGTAGTCCAAGGTGTCATCGGAGTGATAGACATGCAAAAAGGGCAAACACAAGCGACACTCGGAAATACAATGGTTAGTGCACACAAAGTGTCCATGAATTAAGCGTGAGTCCGTGCAAAGGGATAGTGCGAGACAAAGCACATGATGCTTATCAAGATGATATAGAATGATATGCAAAGCATTCATGGGATAATTAGCATGGTGCACAAAGCGACAAATTCTACCATTGTGCAAAATGATGTCATAGAGGGACAGTTCATCAATAGCATGCATATGTCAATGGATGCTCAATATGTAGCTATCATGCAATTGATGATGGGAAATATGATCATGATGTATGAATATGCCATCAAGGAAGATCACAACAAATTTGCTAAGGAAGTGAACAAGCTCATATATCATGGATGACATGGGAAGACAAGATGCAACAAGGCAATCATAATGTGAGTCAATCCATGCATAGGGTGCAAACTTGTGGTGAGTATGATATGTCCATCGAGCATGACATGTGGGAGCACAATCAACAAATATGGAGGTGTGAGTGCAATGTGACAAAGGAGTGTTGATGTACCAATGCTCAATGTCGTGGCATGAGTGGAGATTCGAAGGTGCATCCAATAAGTCCGAGCGCTCCTCAATGTGAAGGTCCATAGAGCCAATCTCTAATGTCGCTCCTCCGTTCGCGAGATGTATCATGTAGACAACAAGAAGGAAATAACAATGAAAGAATGACCCATCCAATATGCATAATTGAGGATGGCTCAAAGGGAAGGAGTTCACCTTTATGAGGATGTTGAAAATGTTGGTGTCGCACATCATGTATGCCTTCACATAGCCAATATGTCTCATGACGGTAATGCCTTGTGACTCCTTCAAAACGAAAGAACATGACAAACACTCGGAAAAACAAATGAGGTTAGCGGAAGTGCAAAACCTATCATTCGTGTGGTAAGATACCCAACAAGTGTATGCATCATGCTCATCATAAGAAAGGACAAGGGAGAATTTCATTGTATGGAGGCATATGATGCGAGAACAGCCAAATACAATAGGCTCAATCAAACAAGCATGCATCACAAGTAAATTGTCAAAGTCTCCAAGCTCAATAAGCATAGTATGGTTGTACTCAATATAAGTGGATATGAGAGAGGCAACTAATGGACACAAGAGACAATGATCAAGATATATCATGTGAGAGGCATGAGAATATATGTCATCAACCCAAGAAAGCGAGTAATAGTGGAATATGGGTGATGCAACATAGCAAGCAATCATAGCGATCAAGTCAAGCAAGCTAGTAGTGCGAAGAGGCAACATACTAGGAGGAATCATGGCAAGCATGTTATTGGTGCAAATAGTGTGCATGAAAATAATTCGCATGACATAGCACAAGCATGAAAGTAAGATATGAGAAAAATATCATCAATGTATTGGCGAGAGGCCATATGTAAATAGCAATGGGGCATCATGAGTCTCCGAACACAACAAGCATCGATAGCATGGGGCACATGATAAACATGGAAATAGCAGCAAGGATCTCCACCAAGCATGCAAATACACATAGGAGTATCATAATGGTGAAGCATGGGTAGATGCAAGCAAGGGTCACAATTGCATGGCAAAATCATGTAAAGAGGCATAACATGCAAAGTGAACACGATAGTATGGGCATAAAGGGACAAGTGATATATAGCCCATAGCCGTGTGAGAGCTAAGTAAGAGAGATGCGCATAGTCCTTGCACGGAAGGAACGGTGGTAAGGATAGTCCACGTGATCCCAAGGCATCGTTGCTCTCAAGAGCTCGTTTCGTCAACTCTTGGGATTGAGAGGTTGACGAGTATATGTGAGTACCTGCACAAAACAAAGACAAAGGGAAAATTGTGTGTACGTGGTATATGTACACATCATCCATCATGATGCGCACGTGCATGTGTCGGTTAGCACAAAATATCCAATCCTCAAATAAATGAGATGCGCTATATAGAAACATGTCATCCATCATGAGAGGTTTGTTATTATGTATGGCATAATGGAGACTCAAATTGTGTAATGCATCACGAGAAATATATATAGCATTGTTATTCATGTAATGCATATGGTGCACGCAAACATGGGAATCATGCAAAGTATGAAATGTATCAAGATCTCCGAATAAGTATGAGGAAACTATGGGGGTCTCCTCATGAGCATGAGTAGCAACATCACATGGAGAATATAGACAACATCCAAAACAAAGAATATTCGAAACAATGTGATCATGGCATGTCATAGTAGAGGAATTGCGCAAATCATGTAAAGGAAGCATGGCAATATCATCACAAGAGAAGAAAAAGGCAATGACCATCATTCCGTCATCTATACCATAAGTGCAAATGGGATTGATTTTAATGGGGCATGCATACTTACTATGTTGAGATTGAAATGATGCAATATGGGAGATCTCCCTCATAGCATATGACAAGTTCAAAGGATTGTCAAACATGATGTGACCAAAAGAATTTTCACATGATATCCTATGGAGCATAGCATCACGACTAGGCAACTCAACATGCTCATCATCATATTCATCATAAATAGGTAAGTCAACACATGAAGAAGTCGCACTAGCATGAAGCATGGGAATAGGTGGATCAACATCATGCAAGAAATCATTGTCAAGAGAGTCCACTAGTGGGACGAGAGAAGCACCATCACCTATGTTACCTTTGGAGCGTGGCTCATGTGTTGTAGGTGAGGTGGTTAAGATCCACTCGTTGTCATCTTCATCTTGATGGAACCATGTGGGGGTGCATCATCGTCCATCATGGCCATCGTCATCTCCATTGGAGGGATGGACTCGTCGAGGATAGGCATGTCGTCATGTAGGAGACCTAGCACCAAAGAAGAAAACACACTAGGAGTAGAGGTTAAGTCGTTAGAAATCATAGTGGCCTCACGTGCCCTCTCAACTACCTCACTCTCTAAGTGTTGTGGCTCACTCACTTCCTCAAAGATGCTCTCACTCATATTGTTGGTGCAGTCACTCAAATGGCACTCAACCTCATATAGGATGTGTGGCATGCTCTCATATGTGGGGCTAGTGGTGGTCACACTCATCCTCTCATAGGAAATGCTCTCAATGTCACATATGGTGGAGTCACTCATCTCACTCATGGGGTGGTGGCTCTCCTCACATGACAAATTGGGAATCTCGACATATGTGTGTGTCGGAGAGATGTTGGTGCAAATGTCTCCATGTGCGGTCGCATAGCTTGACTCGGACTATGAGTCCAATATGGGCACGTTCTTCATGTTGTTTAAGAGGTCCGTGCTCGTCACCGTGGTCGAAGGGGATGGCCCTTGCTCGACATTCTTGTCGCCGTCTTGTTGTTGGAGGACCATATGATGTGGCACCTCGTAGCTAGTCTCGATGACCGAAGGGAATTTACCATGCTCGGCCATCTTCCTTGGGGGCTTCTGAAGATGGAAGTGTCTCCCTCGCTTGTAGGTGGTCGCCTTGGACTTGATGAAGTCGATGTAGGCATACTCATGGGAAGTAGGCGAAGATGCCGTACGTCCAAAGGCTAAGATGCCTTGATAGCACCGGGCGAAGATGCCGAAGTGGTTGTTGTAGCCGTAGCACCGTCTTGGCGGTGGTCGTCTCGCAGTTTGCTTTTGTGCTCATGAAGCTTGGACTTGGCGTGAAGTATGGCTTGTTGGGACTTGTGCATATGCACTTGTGGAGCATCTTCATGATGATGATGTCGTTGTCGTGCTTGAGCTCGTAGTAGATGTAATTCATCATCGTCGTGCACATGTTGTTTGGAGGTTACTTGCCCTTCATGATGATGTTGATCATGATTGTGACGGTGGTCATCATGAAGATGTGGACGTGGACGAATTGCGCTTGCATCGTTTTTGCGCTCCGAAGACTTGTGGCTTGAATGTCACCGCCTTGAAGATGACGAAGGGGAAGAAGACTTGATAAAGGCTCTAATCTTCTCCATCCTTGCATCTTGCTCCTCTTTATGTGCAGAAAGCTTCTTGTCGATGTAGTCCCTTTTCCTTGCTTCGGAGTGACGAATGTCGATGGAGATGTTCTCGATGCGCTCTCGCAATCGTGATTGTGCGCCTTGCATTTGTCATTGTAGATCGAAGATGGACGCTTTGGTGATGGAGTTGTTCATGCCGTCATTGTTGTCCTAGACTGGAGAGGAAATGCCTTGCCTATCCATCACAAGACTCGAGAAAATATGAGTGGGAGAAAGAGAAGAACTAGACCAAATGTACCTTGACCGATGTTGAAGATGGATCAATGATCACTCAAATGTGTAACAAGGAAATAGCATAATTGGTACCAATTCTTGCCGGTTCTCACACCTACACAACTAAAGCTTATTGTGGAGCTCGGTGAGGATAGTGGCACAAAAATTTGATGCAAAATGTTAGCAAGAGTCAATAATGTTGAAAGAGATTCACAAATTTGCAAGCAAAACAAGTAGACCAATAGCAATATGGATGGCACACGGAAACGAACACACGGATAGATAAATGGGGTCGTGCAACCAAGGAATGAGCACAAAATGTGGAATCCACGGAAAACGCTCGTGTTGCACAACTCAAGAGAGACGCTAGCACGATTGCTCAATAGGCGGATACGACACTTGTGCACAACCTATAATATGCAAAATGGATAAACTTCTATCCCAAGTATGCTATGTATGTATGGTTCCCGGTGTTTGTCTCAAGATGATCCAAGATGTTCTCGGATATGAAAATCTTATATGCAATGTGGTATGATGCTATGGCACTTGCTTACAAGCTCTTTGCTCTCTTTCTTTGCTTAAAAGCTTTATTCTCTTTTTTTTGTATGGCCACTTTTGCACAATGCACAAACCAAGATAGCAATTGTGTATATGCGGGAAAGAAACTTGTGACACAAGATATGATACCAATATATGAACCACGATGATATGGTATGTATGCTATGGGAAGTGTGATCACTAATGTGCACAAGTAACATTGCCGGCAATACTCAAATGGCTAGTCTCGATAGGCAAGTGACGCAAAATGGGCTAGAGGTTATCAATGCAATTGCAAGGGGCATATACAATGGAGCGATACCATGATACCAAGATGATATGGAGGTTATCGTCGAAGGTTTCTCGTATGTACGCCATGGACGTATGATGGTGAAGTGGTCAAAGTAGATGACGACCTCGAGGCGATGATGAGAGGTGGTGTTCTCGATGTAGAAACCAAGATGATGGAGACTCGTCCCTAAGTAGCCGAAACACCTTAGGAAACAGAAAAACCGCGAACTCAAAATCTCAAACGTTAAATGTCAAAATGGTGGTAGCGGAGAGCGGTGGTGGTTTGCACTTGGCAATGTGGAAGTGGAATAATGGGCTATACACGTGTCGGAGTTGAAGTTTTCGTCCCTAAGTAGCCAAAACACCTTAGGAGACACAAGCCACAACTCAAACAAGCTCAAACAAGCTCAAACAAAATTGGGTTAAGTTGGGTTGTCGGAAGTGTATGGTGGGCACATCTATGCGGAAGTTATGGTGGTGGTTGATGAAGAAGCAACCGTCCCTAAGTAGCCGAAACACCTTAGGAGACTCAAATCACTACTCAAGCAACCACTAATGCTATGGCAAGCAAAATGGGTTAGGTTGCGGAAGTCGATGGTGGTGTAGCGGATGATGTGGTGGAAGCCCTAGGCAAAGATACCAAAATTCCAAGAATTTGATGGAGCCAAATGGTGTTGCAACCTATCTAGATGGATGGGGGATGTCAATAGCTACTCAATGAGCTAAAGAATGTCAAAAACGGACTCCGAATGTGAAAGTTATGATCAAAACGGTGAAACGGGAAAAGCTGAAGTGCCAGGGGGCGACCATCCGGGGGTTTGGCCGGATGTCCGGGACCTGATGTCCGGAACCTTGCGCGAAAATGCGCTCCAGGAGCCGGATGTCCGGGCTAATGGCCAAATGTCTGGGGGTCGGGCCGGATGTCCGGGCTCTAAATCCGAGGATGAACTTGAGGAACTTGATTTTGGGGAGGAAATTGATGATTTCGGGGGCAAAATTGGAGAGATTTCGTGGATGGAAAGTGAGGAAACTCGGGGGGATGCTAGATCCAGTTTAAACCAAGCAAATCCATGGATCAAAATCAACAAAACATCATCAAACCAACAAATCACAAAAAAAATTGGGGGCTATTTCTGGTGGGGATTTTCGGATTTAGGACGAAATCAACAAAATCAAGCTAGAAAACATGGGGTAGGGCTCCAAAAACGTGATTAACGTGGCTCATAATACCAAGATGATGTAGGGTGGAACCCTTGGGGCCAATCTTTCATGTTTGGAGAGGATTCCTACGAAGAACACGAAGAACGCGAGAAGAGGAACGAGGGAAATCACGGGGAAACGCAAGAGAAAACACTCAACCAACACAAATATGATCACACATGTGCTACATCCAAGAAACACAAAGAGATACACGGTCCAAATCCAACAAAGGACAATACAAGCGATGGTAGTTCATCTCCGAGAGGAGGTCTTGAATCCATGAGGGATCTTCTGGTAAAGGGGTCTTGAATCCATGGTTGATCTTCTCCGAAGAGGCCGCGGTCTCTCACGAGGAGGAGATCCGTATGGATGAGGAAAACTCTATCTCAAATGAGCTAATCCTTTGCTAACCCTAACTAGGAGGAGGTGGGAGAGTATATATAGTGCTAGCCCACGAAGGGGTAAGTGAGAGGGGGATACACGGGCCCTTGGCCCGCTCTCTACGCACAGGCAGGTGCCAGATGTCCGGGCTAGGGCCGGATGTCCGGTGCTTCGCGACGGGCCGGATGTCCGGGCTGGGAGGCTGGATGTCTGGGCTGGCCTGGGTGCCCTGTGGTTGCTCTCTAGACAGGCGGGGTCTGGATGTCCAGGCTGGGGGACAGACGTCCGACGGCTCGGGAAGAGCCGGATGTCCGGGCCTCTGGCTCGATGTCCAGGCTGACGGGGTTCAGCTTCAGGTGCATTCTGTGATGGGCGCCGGATTTCCGGGGTCGGGCCGGATGTCCGGGCTGGTCCAGATGTCCGGGCTAGGGCCGGATGTCCGGGCTAGGGCCGGATGTCCGGAGCCTGTAGCAGCTGGCTCTTCTTCCTTCTCCTCTTCCTTGCCTGGCCATGGTCCTTTGATTCTCCATGGTCATCTCGGTTGTACCTGAGTATAGGCAAGGTCCATGCATGAGGTAGTAGCCATGTCTCACATGTGGAAAGTGACGGTTCGAAGAGGAGTGAATTCACCTTGTGTCCAATGGCGTATGTTTGAGGTCTCGTCATATGTCCTCTTAGGGCTTGGAGAGTAGTCGGAGTGTACATGGGGATGAACGTGGGCTACTTCGCATCAGAAATAGAGGAGCGGCAGTGATGCACCGGTGATTCTCCAGTGAGGAGAGGTCGGCCACCACCGTAGATGGAGGGGATGGACGTGCAAGACTATGGGGAGTCCGTACGTACCCGAAACATGGCTAGGGATGGATGGATGGGCTCGGGATCTTCGTCTCCAGCGGCGGCCGTGGTTGGATTTCGCTAGAGAGGAAGAAGACGACGTGAGGAGGCGACTCTAGGGGCTTCAACTGCACCAGCGTGCACCAGAGGATCACCAGGGACACGCCGGAGAAGCTGGTCGAGCTTGAGCGGTTCTGGAGAGGTGGGGAGCAGCGGAGGGTATCGCTGGTGAACTCTAGTCAGGAATGGCGGCCAGAGGCCTACCTAGCCGGGCTGCGGCTATCTACGAAGTTGTGGCAAGTGTGTGAGTGTGAGGCGATGCTCGGAGAGGCTGGGGAGGGTTTCTATATATAGGCGAGGGAGGAGGGGGCTCGGGGCTCTGCCGGAGTTCTCTGAAGACGGCGCCCGGCGACGAACTACGTCAGTGTGGGGGGGAGAAGCATCTGTGTCTCATGCGGCCACTGTGGGCGAGCGAGGACGAGCACAGGAGACGGGTGGCGACGATAGTAGGGCACGGGTGCACTGTATGCTTGGCCGCGCCGTGCATGTGCTCGTTGCGGCGAGCTCCGGTGTCGGCGAGCGCCAGGGCAGAGTTAAGGGCGTCAAAACAATGATTGTGGTGAGGTTTGGCAAGGTGCGGCAAGCGGGAAAGCGAGCACACGCGCAACAGGAGCGTCAGGGGCATCTAGAGCGCGTCGACACGCAGCCTGGCACAGTGCACACACGTGGTCACTATGTGAACTCTGGAATGGAGCCACGTCGTGCACTAAATTCATGTCTAGCGTGTAGTCCTTGATGGTTTGTGTTGCTCCAAGGGTTTGAGTTGATCACAGGTAGGCTGTGCATGAGTGTATCAACTTGGCAAGTTTCTGGACAGAAACTTGTGAGGTTAACTAAGAGAGATCTAGAAGGGTTTTAGGGCTAATCTTTGGAGGTTAAGGGTTTCTTAGGAGGGTAATGAAGCTATAAATTTTTTAGCTTCATTGGATCAAGGGAAAATTCATTTCCTTTGTGAAGTGCATTTTCTGGCCAGAACAAAAAATATTTTCTGTAGCAAAAATATTCCAAAGAACTATGAAATATTTTTGCACAGGGAGGTGTGGCAAGGTCCAAAGAATATTCAGGAATTTTCTCAAAATTTAATGTCCAAGAAAAATGAGGGTTGCTTTGGAGCATATGTTGCTGAAGTGAATATTAAAGAGAGAAATGAATATTTTTCATTTATGAAAAATATTCCTATGGCCATTTTGAGAAAAAACAGAGAGGAAATGATGTGTGTGAGAGAGAGGTGAGTCACTTCAGTGAAAATCAAGGACATGCCCAAGTGATTAAGTCCAATTGAGTTGATTCAAAACCTCAAATTCAAATCAAATGGCAAAGAAATCCAGAAAAAGAAGGAGGGCAAAAACCAGGTTGTCAGAAACCTCCCCCATTTAGGATGAATCTTGTCCTCGAGATTCGATTGCTCGGGGAAATAATTCTGGATAAGCTGCCTTTAAAAAGTCCTCTCTTTCCCAAGTTGCTTCTTCCTCAGTATGATGCTCCCACTGTACCTTATAAAATTTGATCGCCTTACCGCGGGTGACCCTTTCCATCTCATCCAATATTCAGAATGGTTTCTCCTAATGGGTTAAATCCTTAGCAAGATCTATCTCTGCCATATTAGTCCTTTTATCGGGTTGCGAGATAGACCTTCTCAACTGTGAGACATGGAACACATTGTGCACTTCTAACAATTATGAGGGTAGTTCCAACTGATAAGCCACGGTACCAACTCTGGACATAACTGAGAATGGACCAATATATCTAGGTCCAAGCTTTCCTTGAGTTTGCAATCTCTTAACTCATTTCATGTGGGTGACTCTGAGGTACACATATTCTACGGGTTCAAAACTGATCTGTCGGTGCTTTGAATCATAGTAGCTCTTTTGTCGGGACTTAGCCAATTGCAGTCTATCACGAATCTCTTTGACTTGCTTTCCAGCCTCCATCATTAAGTCGGTCCTGAAAATGTGGCTATCTCTAGTTTGAGACAAGTTAGGGGAGTGCAGCAATTACGGCCATAGAGAGCTTCATATGGTCACATCTTGAGGCTGGTCCGGAAACAGTTGTTGTAGGAGAACTCAACATAAGGTAGGCAATCTTCCTACTTGGGTCCTTGGTCTAAAGCACATGCCCAGAGCATATCTTCAAGTATTTGATTTACTCGCTCAGTTTGCCCGTCTGTTTGAGGATGATAGGCTGTGCTGTACTTGAGGGCGGTCCCCAAGGCTTGATGGAGACGTGACCAGAATGCTGAGGTGAAGAGGCACCCTTGGTCGGAAGTGATAGTTCTTGGCACTCCATGCAAGCTGACTATTCTAGACAAGTATAGATGTGCGAGTTCATCGACTCGATAGGTGGTTCGGATGGGAATGAAGTAAGCTACCTTGGTCAGCATGTCCACCACAACCCATACTGCATCATTGCCTTGGTGAGTCCTTGGTAGACCGGTGACGAAATCCATGCAGACATCATCCCATTTACAATGTGGAACGGGTAAAGGTTGAAGAAGTCTTGCGGGTTTCTAATGTTCCGCCTTTACTTTGTTGCATATATCGCAGCATGCGAGAAAATAGGCGATGTCCTTCTTCATTCCATCCCACCAAAATGCCTGACGAAGGTCCTCGTACATCCTTGTACCTCCTGGATGGATCGAGTACGAGGACTCGTGCGCTTATGTCAAGATCTTCTTTTTCTTAAGTCTGCTAGCTCAGGTATGCAAATCCGTCCTCAAAACCTTAGAGTAACTTGTTCATCCTTAGAGAAAAATTAGGTCTTGCCTTCTTACATACGCTTGACATGGTGTTGCAGGACTGAGTCATCTTGCTGGGCCATGCAAATTTCTTCTTCGAGGGTAGGGGTGACTTCCAATATATTTGCAAGGTCATCTTCAACGATAACCAGATTAAGCTGAGCGATCTCTTCTTGGAGTTTGGGAGGCAAGGACTCCATTAAAGCGTTTAGGTCGGCGGGCTTGCAGCTGAGGACATCGGCAACCACGTTGGCTTTGCCGAGATGGTAATTTATTCGAAGATCATAACCCTTGACCAATTCAAGCCATCTTCACTGTCGGAGGTTTAAGTCCGGTTAGGTGAATATATAGTTGAGACTCTTGTGATCGGTAAATATCTGACATATTTTGCCAATGAGGTAGTGCCTCCAAAATTTTAATGCGTGGACCACTACAGCCGATTCCAAGTCATGGGTTAGGTAATTCCCTTCGTGGGGTCGTAGCTGTCGAGATGCGTATGCTACAACCTTGCCATCTTGCATGAGTACACATCCAATACCTCTCCTGGATGTGTCACAGTATACATCAAAACTGCGGTAGATGTCTGGGAGGGTTAAGACGGGTGCGGACGTCAGCCTGGTATTTAACTCATTGAAGCTCTTCTCATAGTCCTCAGACCATACAAATTTCTTATCCTTCTTGAGTAGTTCTGTCATTGGCTTGGCAATCTTAGAGAAGCCTTCGATGAAGCCGCGGTAGTACTCAGCTAATCCAAGAAAACTTCGGATCTCAGTCACTGTCGTGGGTGCTATCCACTCAAGCACATCCTTCACCTTGCTTGTATCCATGGCTATGCCTTCTACTAAAAGAACATGCCCCAAAAATCTGACTTGTTTGAGCCAAAATTCGCATTTACTGAATTTCACATATAGTTGATGGTCATGGAGTCTCCGCAAGACTGCTCTGAGATGTTCCTTGTGCTCTTATTCACTCTTTGAGTATATGAGGATGTCATCAATGAAGACCACCACAAATTTATCCAGGAAGTCCATGAATACCTTATTCATTATATGCATGAAGAAGGCGGGGGCGTTGGTGAGGCCGAATGACATGACCGTATATTCGTAAAGACCATATCGAGTGGTGAATGCGGTCTTAGGAATATCTTCCTTCTTGATTTTGAGTTTATGGTATCCGGTCCTCAAATCAATCTTGGAGAATACTTTTGCCCCACTGAGTTGATCGAATAGATCATCAATCCTCAGAAGTGGATATTTGTTCTTGATAGTGACATCATTCAACTGACAGTAATCCACACACATTCAGGGACTGCCGTCTTTCTTGTCCATGAATATTGTTGGCGATCCCCATGGTGAAGAGCTTGACGGATGTATCCTTTCTGAAGCATATCATCAAGCTGCTTCTTCATCTCCACTAACTCGGATGAAGGTATCCGGTAATACTTCTTGTATATGGGTGCGGTCCCGGCCACAAGATTGTCGGTGCAACAAACCCTAGGTCTGTTGCCCTGACTGTGCACAAGCACGGGATCAAGATTGAAGCACCAACCCAAGACAGAGCAAGAAACCAAGAGATTTGAAGGACCAACAAGAAGATCAGAGTGACCAAGACAAAGACAGAGAAGCAAGATATTGTCAAGAGAAAGGCCTCCTTTGTCGGGCAGGCGAGCCTGACAAGGGACGAGGCCACCCCCAGAAGAAGATGACCAAGGCGTCCCGGGAGGGCCTGCCGAGACTTGCGAAGGCTAAATCACCACACCAATCACGCCATCATGACTCACGTTGTCAATCAGTGCAGTGTCAAGCCGTAGAGTGATTAACTGGAAGCCATTCGCCACATGGCAGCCTCTCCCTATAGGAAAAACCCACAGATGACACTCATCCCGCGGAGTGTCAAACAAGCAGGCATGGAGCTGGCAAGATAAGCCGGCAAGCCCTGCTGGGCAACCAACGATGTGACGGTTAGCACTGCATTAAATGCGCAGTATCAGCCCACAGAGTTAGGTATGATAGCACTATTTGCTATCATATCAATGCATAATGACTACTTTGCCATTGTGTTGACCCCTTGATCTATAAAAGGAGGCCCTTGGCAACCGTGGAGGCGGTTAGAAGGTTAGATAACTCACAACCCCATACGCGCATAGTCGCCGCCGCCCTGAGGCAACCCTTGCCGGGAAAGTGTACTATGCCCCACCACCACATTTCCACCATCAATCCACCAAAAGCGGGAGTAAGGTTTTACGCATCACGGCGGCCCAAACCTGGGTTAAACTGCCTGTGTGATCTTTGTCGTGCTGCCTCATGCTCGTCTACTCTTTATGCAACACGACTCCCCCCTGCTGAACCAGCAAGGGGCCTCCTGGTCCCATAGGTAGCCGTGGTTTCCCGCGGCATCTTTGTCGCGCCAGGTAGGGGGATTGCTTGCGTGAACCTGAAGACGTGAGCAGCACGTCACCTTCGTCGCCATGTGGATCTTCGACGATGCCATCGACCATGGCGCCCAAGAAAAAACCCGCTTCTTCCGCTCATCCATCCACCTTGAGGGCTCCTCTGCCCGCAGCATCCAACACTGCAGGGGGCGCAGAGACGCGCGAGGACGTGTATGTTGTTGGGGATGTGGTTAGAGCAGGCTGCGCCACCACAACTTCCCCTGCGGCCGACGCCAGAGCAGGAGGTACCGGTGGAGAGTAGTATCAGCAACACACCAACAGCCGCGCTCCACAAGGCCCGGGCGAAGGGGTTACTCCGTCTGCGCCCCATTCGCCCGCCGACGTGCACAACCACGATAACGGCGCTCAGAACGGGGCAGACCACAGTCCTCCGACCGCTCCCACCGCAAGTGCGGTCGTAGCGCGTGCACCACCCCCGGGACGGGTCGACCAACCCACTGCACTCAACGGAGCCACTGGCCCTCAAGCACCTTCGCCGCACCACCCTGCCATCCAGGTTGTTGCACCACAACAGCGGAGGCGCGGTGCCGCCGCCGCTTGCACCATTAGGAGCCGAGCGACGGCGCGATTGACTTCACCGTAATCCATGCGAAGTACAGCCTCAGAGGCCATGGTGCAGGCTCAGCTGCTGCTGAGGTTTCCGCCAGCAGCCGAGCAGATGGACGAATAGCGTGCCACCATACAAAGTGTGCTCGGTTTTGTTGAAGCTGGGGGCTCTCGGTGAGCTGACCCACCACGACCTCCCCAAGAGATACCGACGGGTCATGCTGCTGCCCGTACGGAGGGGGCCATCCCCATGGTGCAATCCCCGCCACGGCAACCAGCATGAGCGCAACCAAATCAAGAACTCGACGACGTCTCGATGGCCTCCTCTGACCCTCGAGCACGTCCAGGCCAACGATGAACCCCGGAGGATAGGCGGAGAGGAGACACGTACGTCGTCGAGCAACGCTGCGACAACCTCCGCCGAACCAATGCTTGCGACGACCCCGACGTCGATGAGCCCGCGCTCGGTATTGGAGGACGCATACCTTTCGAGGTTGACTGCCCTGCCTTTACCCGCGAGCTGCGGCAAGTCTGTTGGCCATCTGTTCGCATGTTCAATCCATAGATACCTGAGAAGTATGATGGGAGGCTGAACACGGTAGAGTTCTTGAGCATCTACAACATCACTGTTCAGGCTGCCGGGGGAAGGGATGAGAAGGGGTTCACCAACTACTTCCCTTTGGCCCTCAAGTCCAATGTGAGGTTGGCTGATGCACCTACCGGTGAACTCCATTTTGACATGGGCAGACCTGTGCCAAGAGTTCATCGATGCCTTCACCGGTGGCCACCAGGAGCCGGGTTGACCCAGCGACCTATAGCTTCTCCAATAGAAGGAAGGAGAAACCCTCTGTATGTATTTACAGAGATTCAGCAAAGTTCATAGAAATATTCCAAATATCCATCCAGAAGCTGTGATAGCTGCCTTTCAATCCAATGTGCGCACCGCCGGATTCGTTCTAAGATGAATGTGCGGTTGCCCAAGACTGTGAAGGAGCTCTACACATTGGTGGATAAGTGTGCTCGGATGGAGGAGGGAAGGAAGTTGCCCGGAGAGGAAGATTGCATCAATGTTGATTCAAAGGATGATGATGAATGAACCAGTCAGAAGAAGATCAAGATGCATAGTAAGGAGCGGCGGGATAAGGCAGTGATGACCGTTGAAGGATCAGGAATGCCTAGTACCAGCAAAAAGGCCAAAGTTGAGGCCCCCGGCAAGGAAGCTACCATGTGCGCTGATTGTCGGGAAGCCGTCGATGCCAAGATGGCCGGGAAAGGTGATGGTCCATATTGCAAGATTCATCGGACTAAGGACCACGACCTTCAAGAGTGTTATCAGGTTGAGAAGCTTGTCGAGAGATAAAGAGCAGAGTATGAGAAGCGTGATAAGGAAAAGGGTCAGAATGTTGCTTGCGGTAAGGGCCGAGGTGGTGAAGTAAATCGCCTCGGCAAACCCTTTCGGAACCAAGGAAAACCCGCCAGGGGTCAAGAGAAGGAAGCCTGTAATGAGGAGAGTGATGGAGGGGATGAAGAGGAAACCAGTGATCAAGAGTTTCAGAAGGCCACTGATGCCCTGTGCGTTGATGGGGGTGCATCTCTGCACACCTCTCACCGCCAGCTCAACCCGTGGGCGCGAGAAGTTAATGTCGTGGAACTAGCACCAGAGGCCCGGAAGCCGGTCAAATGGTCCCGTATGCCCATCATCTTTGACGAGGAGGATCATACTAGCCGTACCACTGCGGTAGGATGCCTGCCATTGTTGGTTTATCCAACAATTCGCAACCTCCAAGTCATGAAGATGTTGGTGGATGGCGGGGCCGCACTGAATTTGATTTCCCCAGCAGTTATCAGCAAGCTTCAGATGGCAGAGGAAGAGCTAGAGGTTACTGGCACGTTTCAAGGAGTTAATCCAGGAAGCAGTCATCCTAAGGGAAAGATCACGTTGCTGCTAACGTTTGGGGGAGAACTGAACTACCAGACTGAGAAGGTTGTGTTTGACGTGGTCGATCTCCCCCTGCCGTACAATGGGATTCTTGGACGCCCGGCTCTGGCTAAATTCATGGCGGGATCCCACTATACCTACAACACCCTGAAGATGCATGGGCCACTGGGAGATATCACCATCCCATTAGATGAGAAGGATGCAATCATTTGTGTGGACAAGATGTACCGGGACACGGTCACGGCAGAGGCAGTGGCAACAGCGGTTCCCGCCAAGGAAAGTAAAGGAAAAAAGAGGGATTGTAGGACCTCTGGTAAAGAGTCCAGGAAGCATGCCCCCACCGAGTGCATGACACCCATTGACGACGTGCCAAAGTCCTCCAACAACAAGAGATCCTAGGTTGCTGCACCCCAAGTGAAGAAGGTCCCGACAGGGCTGGCTGGCATTCATGGTACTTTCACTATTAGTGCCACCCTCAATGACAAATAGGAAAGCACGCTCGTTGCCTTCTCACGGGTGAATATCGATGTGTTTTCCTGGCAACCATCTGATATCCCAGGTGTTCCCAGGGAGGTAAACAAGCACCACCTTGTTGTCTGCCCACATGCCCGACCTGTCAAGCAGAAAGTCCTGAAACATGCCTTAGAGAGGCAGCAGTTCATTGCAGAAGAGATCAAGAAACTTGAAGCAGCTGGTTTGGTTAGAGGAGTACCACATACCATGTGGTTAGCAAATCTAGTGGTAGTACAGAAGGCAAACGGGAAGTGGAGGCTTTGCATTGATTTCACAGATCTCAACAAGGCTTGCCCGAAGGACCCGTTTCCCTCACCGCGTATTGATCAGATTGTGGATTCCACTTCAGGCTATGATTTGCTCTCATTTTTGGATGCATATTTTGGATATCACCGAATCTTCATGTACAAAGAAGGTGAGGAGAAGACGTGTTCATCACTCCATGTGGTATGTACTGCTTTCTCTGCATGCCATTTGGATTAAAGACTGTCGGGTCCACTTTTCCAAGGGCAGTCCAGATTGGTTTTGAACCTCAGCTACACAGAAACATTGAAGCTTATATGGATGACATTCTGGTCAAAACCAAGGACAGAGCAACTCTTATCCAGGATTTGGAGGAGATATTTACAAATCTGCGCAAGATTAACTTGAAGCTCAACCCAGAGAAGTGAGTGTTTGGCGTTCCCTCCAGCATGCTACTTGGGTTCTTTGTGTCCCAATGGGGGATCGAAGCTAATCCCGACAAGATCAAGGCCATTGAGCAGATCCAAGAGCCAAGGAAAATTAAAGATGTAAGGTGCCTAATAGGATGTGTTTCCGCACTAAGCAGATTCATCTCCAAGTCTGCCGAGCGTGCCCTGTCGTTCTTCAAAATTTTGAAGAAGGCGGGTCCTATGAAGTGGACCCTAAAAGTAGATGCAGCTTTGAAAGAGTTGAAGGCCTACCTGTCCTCTATGCCTACCTTGGTGGATCCCAAACCCTAGGAGTTGTTGCTGCTATACTTAGCAGCAACCAACCAAGTTGTTAGTTCAGCCTTGGTAGCACAGCAAGAAGTGGATGAGGCAGAGAGTGAACAGACCAGCAGAGTTGGACAAGGATCAGAACAGCAGTGAGCACAACAACGAGGGCAACCCCAAGGACGTGGCGAATAAGAAAGTAGTGCAGCGCCCAGTGTACTTCATTAGCTCCTTGTTACAAGGGGCTAGATCGAGGTACTCTGGCGTGCAGAAGTTGGATTTTGGTCTCATCATGGCCTCAAGAAAACTGCGCCACTACTTCCAAGCCCATGAGATCACGATTGTCACTCGTTTCCCGTTGCAACGGATACTCCAAAAAAGGCTACCGGCAGAATAGTGGAGTGGGCTTTGGAGCTATCCGGTTTGGTTTGAAGTTTGAAAGCACATCAACTATCCAGAGCAGGGTGTTGGCAGAGTTTATTGCAGAATGGATGCCAACCCCTGATGAGGAAGTGATAGAGACAGTTATCCCCGACAAGGAATCGCCCCAAGAATGGATTATGTATTTTGATGGTGCTTTTTCCCTACAAGGTGCATGGGCTGGCGTGCTTCTTGTCGCACTCTGGGGAGCACTTGAGGTACGTCGTCCGAATACATTTTTCCCAGGAAGAAGCAACCAACAATATAGCAGAGTATGAAGGGCTCCTTGTCGGGCTCAGGATTGCAGCTGAATTGGGAATTAAGAAGCTGATCGTTCGAGGAGATTCACAGCTTGTGGTGAGACAAGTCAACAAGGATTACCAAAGTCCATTGATGGAGGCATACGTCGAGGAAGTGAGGAGATTAGAGGAGCACTTTGACGGATTGCAAACAGATCACGTACCCCGTGTGGAAAATAGCATAGTTGATCATCTGTCAAAGTGCGCTACGCAGAAGCTTCCTATGGAACCAGGAACTTTTGTTCTCCATCTCACTTAGCCCTCCGTATCCCCAGCAACAATGGCCCAAAAAGGGAGAAAGTTGGACACTGGTAGGCCTCTCCAAGTAGAGTCATCTGCTCCTAGCAGAGACCCTGCTAGAAACAACTCCTCACAACTTGCCGGTCCAGCCCCTCCAGCCGGGCCCATGGACCCCGTGTATGAGGCATGTGCTCCTGCAGCAGAGGAGGTGCCGTTAGCCCTCGTTGCTGAGCCCCAGGCTCCAACTTGGGCAAGGCACATTCTCCGCTTCCTCCAAACTAGAGAGCTTCCCAGCGACCAAGACGAAGCTGAAAAAGTAGCCCGAAGGGCCAGTATGTATCAGTTTGTCGATGACACTCTGTATAGAAGGAGGCCCAACGGTGTGAAATTGAAGTGCGTCTATCAGGAAGAAGGAAAGGAACTGTTGGCTGAGCTACACAAATGCATGTGCGGCTCTCACATTGGATCAAGGGCATTAGTTGGGAAAGCATTCCGGCAAGGATTCTATTGGCCCATAGCCCTCCAACATGCGGTCGAGCTAGTCACCAAGTGTGGAGCCTGCCAGTTCCATTCCAAGAAAACCCACCTACCTGCCCAAGCTCTTCAGACAATCCCTCTATCATGGCCATTTTTGGTCTGGGGGCTCAATATCCTTGGCCCCTTTCCCCGAGCAATCGGGGGCTTTGAATTCTTGTTTGTTGCTATCGACAACTTTACAAAGTGGCCGGAAGTGACTACCGTGAGAAAGGTGACTACTCAGTCAGCTATCAAGTTCTTGAAAGATCTGGTGTGTTGTTTTGGAGTTCCGGCAAGAGTCATCACCGACAACTGCACCCAGTTCATGAGCCGTGCCTTCATGCAATATGTTCATGCCTTCAGATGCAAGATCTCATTCGCCTCTGTGGGACACCCCCGAAGCAATGGACAAGCTGAGAGGGCGAGCGCTGAACTGCTGCATGGACTCAAGACAAGAACCTTTGATATGCTGTAGAAGCACGGTAGGCGGTGGATCGAGGAGCTGCCGGTAGTTCTCTGGTCCCTAAGAACGACACCTAACCGAGCTACCGGGCAGACTCCCTTCTCCCTGGTCTACGAGGCAGAAGTAGTTATCCCCATGGAACTCATTTACGGGTCGCCTCGAGTGCTTGCCTACGATGAAGTAGTGCAAGATCAGCACCAGCGTGACGACATTGTGCTACTCGAGGAGAAAAGTCTCTGGGCTGCTACGCGTGCTGCACGCAATCAGCAAGCCCTCCGTCGCTATCGTAGCCGCAGGGTTCATGCCCGGTGTTCTGAGGAAGGTGACTTTGTCCTTAGGCTCATTTAGTCCGCCAAGGGTACAAACAAGTTGTCACCAAAGCGGGAAGGCCCTTACCGGGTAGTACGATTCACCAAACCTGGCGCAGTTCGTCTGGAGACCGGAGATGGCACTCAGTTGCAGAACTCATGGAAAATTTAGCATCTCCGCAAGTTCTGCCCGTAAGGCGCGGCTGTCGGGCCCTTCCCGGCAGCCACCCATTTGTACAGGCCTTGCCTCGGCTGCATGCAATCCCTTGTACAAAGCCATGGTGATGACCCCGTGCAAGAGAAAATAAAGAAATGCTTGGGGGCCCCCGACCAAGACTACATGCATGCATGAGGATTCTAAGATCACTGCATAAGCATTTGATGAGCATTTGCATATGCAGATAGATAGGGTCGCATCCTGCATTCATTCTCTGCATGAAGCTGCAGGTTCTCTCCGTGAACTCGGCTTTGACAAGGAGTTGAGAAGATTTCCCAACACTGTGATCCCCGGCTAGCCAAAATAGATAAGTTCTACCTCTTGTCCATTCGTGTTCTGTAAGCTATAACTTATGCATTAGAAAACCTCGCCACTCTTTTTAAACTTATGTGCTCCCATCCCTGACTCGAACATTGCTTCGGTCAGAATGGTCGTAGTGGCCTTTGGTAAAAGGAAGTTGGCGGGGGGTTGGTCCCTTTGTCTGTAACCCGGCAGATGTGGCTCTCCGGAAGACAAAAAGGGTGCCGGCAACATAGCCTGCCGGGAAAAACTCGTTTACTTACACTAAAGGGGCATCTTGCCTCTGCATGGACATATACATGCACGGGTTCCCGGCAAGGTTTATATTTTCACTAACATGCTGATGCAAGTACTAGCATTATAGAACACAAACATGGACTCGGGAGATTACACTATTTGAATTAAAATTTGGCAAGTGCCTACTGATTTAAGATTGAAAAAAGATAAGTGCCCCGTAAACTCCTCTCCATGTCCCTCTTATCTCAGGTAGTGCGGCGGGAAGAGAAGAGGACAGGCAACACGCCGGCACAACGCCACCCCCGATCCTTGTCAGGAACTAACGGGCGCAACTTGACAAGATTGGGAGTGGCGAGGCTGAGAAGGAGAAAGGCAGGCGGAGCAGCCCGGCGACGCCCTTGGTCACCACCATCAGGGCCCGCAAGAAGCCCGAGCTCGAGCGACAGTGGAGACATCCACCAAAGCTCAGCTGGAAGACTGTTGGAGGAAGCGAAGGGACCAAGAGAATAGCCCCCTCCCAGGCAACCAGGAGGCCGGCGATGACAGTGTCTGGGAGGAGGGGAGGAGCGGGAAGACGAGGTGGTAGGTCGCCAGGACGAGACGAACGCGTCAATGTAGTCGTACTTCGTCCTAGCGGCTTGCCTCCCGCCTTCTCCGTCTTCCCTGGCTTCATCTTCATCAACACATTTCCAGGGAAGTGCCGGCCTCGTGGTCCGACGCCCCCTCCGGGGAGACGGCGAGCGACCAAGACGACCTGAGGGCCCGAAGCGCACCATGTCCCGCCATGGCGGGCAAGAAGGCGCCCTCCTTGTCGGCATCAACCCCGGTTCCAAGAAGAGGGACTGTACTAGGATTTCCAACGGTCCCAAGCCCTTCACATTGGACTTGGACCAAGCTCACGGGCTCCAGCACCATTGCTAGGCATCATCAACCCAAAGCTCAAACCTGGGGGCCAGTCCCGGGCTCTCCCTTCCATCATATCCAAGACGAAGCGAGGCAGAGGATAAGAAGAGTGCGGATGAATGCCTCCACTCCTCCCCCGCTCTTCCTTTTATAAGAAAGCAGGGGCTAGGGGCTGGTTCCGCAACGGGTAACCACCGTCCTTCTCCACCAGTTCAAGGAAGCCGGGCCCTCGCCATCATACTCTCCCGCACCACGCGCCTCGTTACCTACCCCGCGTGATGCATGCAGCGTACGTGGCTAAGGATAAGGGTGTGATAGGAAGAGTGAACTGGCAGTTTCTACCCCATGTGCTAAAGTCATTCACGGGCCATTATTGGAGCGGCCCCACAATTATTGGCTTTACACGACGCGTGGGGAAACCGGAAACTGGCCCGAAATCAAGACTAATGAAGAAGCAAAGAAGATCTCAAGAGACCAGCCTCTTTAACACCCTCTCCTGTGCACTTATTAGGCCCTACCCCGATGATGGTCGACAATGCACTCGGGGCAGGCCCGGGGGCTTATGTCGGTGCAACAAACCCTAGGTCTGTTGCCCTGACTGTGGACAGGCACAAGATCAAGATTGAAGCACCAACCCAAGACAGAGTACAAGAAACCAAGAGATTTGAAGGACCAACAAGCAGATCAGAGGGACCAAGAATAAGCCAGAGAAGCAAGATATCATCAAAAGAAAGGCCCCCTTTGCCAGGAAGGCGAGCCCGACAAGGGACAAGGCCACCCCAGAAGAAGAAGACCAAGGAGTCCCGGCAGGGCCTGCCGGGACTTGCGGAGGCTAAATCACCTCACCAACCACTCCATCACGACTCACGTCATTGATCAGTGCGGTGTCAAGCCATAGAGTGATTAAGTGGCAGCCATTCGCCACATGGCAGCCTCTCCCTACAGGAAAAACCCACAGATGACAACCGTCCTATGGCGTGTCAAACAAGCAGGCGTGGAGCTGGCAAGATAACCCAGCAAGCCCTGCCGGGCAACCGACGATGTGACGTTGAGCGGTGCATTAAATGCACAGTGTCAGCCCACAGAGTTAGGTATGATAGCACTGTTTGCTAGCATATCAATGCATAATGACTATTTTGCCATTGTGTTGCCCCCTTGATCTATAAAAGGAGGCCCTTGGCAACCGTAGAGGGGGTTAGAAGGTTGGATAATTCACACCCCCATACGTGCGTAGTCACTGCTGCCCTGAGGCAACCCTTGCCAGGCCAGTGTACTACGCTCCACTGATGAACCACAAGTGTAGGGGATCTATCGTAGTCCTTTCGATAAGTAAGAGTGTCAAAGCCAACGAGGAGCAGAAGGAAATGATAAGCGGTTTTCAGTAAGGTTTTCTCTGCAAGCACTGAAATTATAGGTAATAGATAGTTTTGAGATAAGATAAATTGTAACGAGTAACAAGTAAATAAAGTAAATAAAGTGCAGCAAGGTGGCCCAATCCTTTATGTAGCAAAGGATAAGCCTGGACAATTTCTTATAATGAGAAAGGAGGTTCCGAGGACACATGGGAATTATCATCAAGCTAGTTTTCATCACGCTCATATGATTCACGTTCGGTACTTTGATTATTTGATATGTGGGTGGACCAGTGCTTGGGTACTGCCCTTACTTGGACAAGCATCCCACTTATGATTAACCCCTATTGCAAGCATCCGCAACTACAAAAGAAGTGTTAAGGTAAACCTAACCACAACATTAAACATATGGATCCAAATCAGCCCCTAACGAAGCAACGCATAAACTAGGGTTTAAGCTTCTGTCACTCTAGCAACCCATCATCTACTTATTACTTCCCCATGCCTTCCTATAGGCCCAAATAATGGTGAAGTGTCATGTAGTCTACGTTCACATAACACCACTAGAGGAAAACGCAACATACATCTCATCAAAATATCGAACAAATACCAAATTCACATGACTACTAATAGCAAGACTTCACCCATGTCCTCAGGAACAAACGTAACTACTCATAAAGCATATTAATGTTCATAATTAGAGGAGACTCACAAAGCATATTAATGTTCATAATTAGAGGAGTAATAATATGCATAAAGGATCTGAACATATGATCTTCCACTAAGTAAACCAATTAGCATCAACTACAATGAGTAATCAACACAACTAGTAACCCACAGGTACCAATTTGTGGTTTGGATACAAGATTGGATACAAGAGATGAACTAGGGTTTTGAGAGGAAATGGTGCTGGTGAAGATGTTGATGGAGATTGACCCCCTCCTGATGAGAGGATTGTTGGTGATGACGTTGGTGATGATTTCCCCCTCCCGGAGGGAAGTGTCCTCGGTAGAACAGCTCCGCCAGAGCCCTAGATTGGTTCTGCCAAGGTTCCGCCTCGTTGCGGCGGAGTTTCGTCCCGTAATCTTGCCCACAATTCTTTCCAGGGTAAAAGCCTTCATATTGCAGAAGATAGACACCGGGGGGCCACCAGGGGGCGCAGGAGACAGGGGGCGCGCCCAGTAGGGGTGTGCGCACCCCCACCCTCCTGGCCAGGGTGTGGGCCCCCTGATGTATTTCTTCCGCTCAATAATTCTCATTAATTCCAAAAATAGGTTTCCTGGAGTTTCAGGATTTTTGGAGCAGTGCAGAATAGGTTTCCAATGTTTGCTCGTTTTCCAGCCAGAATTCCAACTGCCGGCATTCCCCCTCTTCATGGTAAACCTTGTAAAATAAGGGAGAATAGCCATAAGTATTGAGATATAATGTGTAATAACATCCCATAATGCAATAAATATTTTTATAAAAGCATGATGCAAAATGGACGTATCAACTCCCCCAAGCTTAGACCTCGCTTGTCCCCAAGCGGAAGCCGAAATCGAAAAATATGTCCACATATTTAGAGATAGAGGTGTCGATAAAAATAAAATACGGACATGAGGGCATCATGATTATTCTTATAACAGCAACATAAATAGATTTTATCATATGATTTCTTATGCTCAAGTAATGATCAATTCACAATGTCAAGTATGGTTCGAATCTTCATTGAGAACTAACAAACTATAATCTCAGTCATTGAAGCAATTGCAATTTATCATAACATCAGAAAGAGTCAACAATAGAGCTTTTCAGCAAGTCCACATACTCAACTATCTTGTAGCCTTCTACAATTGCTAACACTCACGCAATACTTGTGGTTATGGAGTTTCAGCCAGACACTGAGAAAGATAGGGGCTTATTGTGTTGCCTCCTAATGTATTCACCTTTAGGTGATGTCAACAATAATAGCCCATGCTAACTTACATCCAATTGGATATATATATCATGATCTTTCAAACACGAGGAGCTTGCCAAAGGATAAAATGTAAAAGGGAAAGGTGAGGATCACCTTGACTCAAGCATAAAGTAAAAAAACATAAAGTAGAAGATAGGCCCTTCGCAAAGGGAAGTAGAGGTTGTTATGTGCATTTAGGGTTGGCTGCACAAAATCTTAATGCAAAAGAACATCACTTTATATTGCCCCTTGTATGTGGACCTTTATTATGCAGTCCGTCGCTTTTATTACTTCCACAACAAGATCGTATAAAGCTTATTTTCTCTGCACTAATAAGTCATACATATTTAGATAGCAATTTTTATTGCCTGCAACATGACAACTTACTTGAAGGATCTTACTCAATCCATAGGTAGGTATGGTGGACTCTCATGGAAAAACTGGGTTTAAGGATATTTGGAAGCACAAGTAGTATCTCTACTTGGTGCAAGGAATTTGTCTAGCATGAGGGGGAAAGGCAAGCTCAACATGTTTGGAAGGTCAATGACAATATACTTTAACTGAGATGTGAGAAAACATAAACCATTACGTTGTCTTCCTTGTCCAACGTCAACTCTTTTAGCATGTCATACTTAATGAGTGCTCCCAATCATAAAAGATGTCCAAGATAATATATTTATATGTGAACCTCTCTTTCCTTATCACTTCCTATTAATTGCAACGATGACCAAAACTACGTTTATCAACTCTCAACAACTTTTATGCCTCATACTTTCTATGTGTGAAGTCATCACTAACCATAAGATCAATATGAACTCTTTTATTCTTTCTACTTTCTCAAGATCATAGCAACATAGCAAAGCCCTTGACTCAACACTAATCTTTATTATAGATAGCTCACGGACTCGATTACAAAAGAGATCACAAAGCAAAACTCAAAACTACTTGATATCAAAACTTCAATCTACTAGATCAAGATACTACTAAAAGGATCGAACTAAATAAAACGGTAAAGATAGGAGTGTGATGGTGATACGATACCGGGGCACCTCCCCCAAGCTTGGCAGTTGCCAAGGGGAGTGCCCATACCCATGTGATTATGTCCTCGGAGGTGGTGAAGTAGGAGTTGTTGATGATGTAGGCTTGTCGTACGTCTTCCAAGGCATAGGCTCACCATCATAGAAGGATGATCGAGTCTCCGGGATCCTTAAATCTGCAGCCAAACTCATCCTCTTGAATCTATATTCATACTCACAGTTCTGGTTTTGCAGGTCATAGATCTGGGCTTGGAGGTGCTCGATTTTCTCTTGAAGCTTGAAGATGGTCTCCCCAATGACTTTGGCATCCAGCTTGTGGTTGTTGGTGAACTCTGTGATCATCATCTGGTTGGCGTTGAGTCCACACTCCACCATCCCTTGGCACTTGAAAACTTGCTGCTCCATGGCTTCGAGCTTTGTCTCCAGGCTTCCTGTACGTCTTGGTCCCTCCACATCGCGGATGTGCAGCACCCCCTCACGCATCTCAATGGTTTGAGGGTGTTGCAGCACCTCCGTGAGATAGGGGTTGATAACCCTCTCGAAAAACTTGTTCTTGGGAGCGCTTGGAGACGACATGATGCTCTAGATCTAAAACAGAAACAGCTCGAAACAAAAACAGAGGAAATTTGCGTGATACGGTGGTCAAAACCTTCGGGAGTATATATAATGAATTTTTACCGACCAAAATACGTAACGTGCAATAAAACGGAGTCCAGAAGGCACACAAGGTGCCCACGAGACAGGGGGCATGCCTAGTAAGGGTGGGCACGCCCTCCACTGTCGTGGGGGCCTCGTGTCCCTCTCGGACTACTTCTTTCTTCCTAAATTTTTTAAATATTCCAAAACTGATAAAAATTGCCCTTGGAGTTGTTTTGGAGTCGGTTTACTTACCGTACCACATACCTATTCCTTTTCGGAATCTGGAACATTCTGGAAAGTGTCCCTTATGTATTCCTCCGGGGTTACAGTTTCAGTAATATTAGTTTCAACATTTATAGGATTACCTAAAATATAATGTTTAATTCTTTGACGGTTCACCACCCTCGGACTTGTGCCTTCGAAGTTGTTGATTTTTATGGCACCAGAACGATAGACCTCCTTGATAACGTAAGGACCTTCCCATTTAGAGAGAAGTTTTCCTGCAAAAAATCTTAAACGAGAGTTGAATAATAACACATAATCTCCTACGTTAAACTCAAGCTTTTGTATCCTTTTGTAATGCCAACGTTTGACTTTTTCTTTGAATAGCTTGGCATTCTCATAGGCTTGGGTTCTCCATTCATCAAGTGAGCTAATATCAAACAACCTCTTCTCACCGGCAAGTTTGAAGTCATAGTTGAGCTCTTTAATAGCCCAATATGCTTTTATGTTCAAGTTCAAGAGGTAAATGACACGCTTTTCCATAAACCATCTTATAAGGAGACATACCCATAGGATTTTTGTATGCAGTTCTATAGGCCCATAATGCATCATCAAGTTTTTTGGACCAATTCTTTCTAGATCTATTGACAGTCTTTTGCAAAATTAATTTGAGCTCTCTATTGCTCAACTCTACTTGACCACTAGACTGCGGATGATAAGGAGATGCGATTCTATGATTAACATCATACTTAGCAAGCATCTTACGGAAAGCACCATGAATAAAATGTGAACCACCATCAGTCATAAGATATCTAGGGACTCCAAACCTCGGAAAAATAACTTCTTTAAGCATTTTAATAGAAGTGTTATGATCAGCACTACTAGTTGGAATAGCTTCTACCCACTTAGTAACGTAATCAACAGCAACTAAAATATGTGTATAACCATTAGAGGCAGGAAAAGGTCCCATATAATCAAAGCCCCAAACATCAAATGGTTCAATAACAAGAGAGTAATTCATATGCATTTCTTGACGTCTACTAATATTACCTATTCTTTGACATTCATCACAAGATAAGACAAACTTACGAGCATCTTTGAAGAGAGTAGGCCAATAAAAACCAGATTGTAGTACCTTGTGTGCAGTTCTATCTCCAGCGTGGTGTCCTCCATAAGATTCAGAGTGACACTTGCGTAGGATCTGTTCCTGTTCATGCTCAGGCACACAACGTCTAATAACACCATCTACTCCTTCTTTATAAAGGTGTGGGTCATCCCAGAAGTAATGTCTTAAATCATAAAAGAACTTTTTCTTTTGCTGGTATGTGAAACTAGGCGGTATAAATTTAGCAACAATGTAATTAGCATAATCAGCATACCAAGGAGCAGTACGAGAAGCATTAATGACCGCTAATTGTTCATCAGGAAAGCTATCATCAATAGGCAGTGGGTCATCAAGAACATTCTCTAACCTAGACAAGTTGTCTGCAACGGGGTTCTCAGCTCCCTTTCTATCAATAATATGCAAATCAAATTCTTGGAGCAAGAGAACCCATCTAATGAGTCTAGGCTTAGCATCTTTCTTTTCCATAAGATATTTAATAGCAGCATGATCAGTGTGAATAGTAACTTTGGAATCAACAATATAAGGTCTAAACTTATCACATGCAAACACAACTGCTAAGAACTCTTTTTCAGTAGTAGCATAATTTCTCTGGGCAGTATCAAGAGTCTTACTAGCATACTGGATAACATTCAATTTCTTATCAACTCTTTGCCCTAGAACAGCACCTACAGCATAATCACTAGCATCACACATAATTTCAAAAGGTAAATTCCAATCAGGTGGCTGAACAATAGGTGCAGTGATCAAAGCTTTCTTAAGTATTTCAAATGCTTCTACACAATCATCATCAAAGACAAAAGGAATATCTTTTTGCAATAAATTAGTCAGAGGCCTAGAGATTTTAGAGAAGTCCTTAATGAACCTCCTATAAAAACCGGCATGACCAAGGAAACTTCTTATACCTTTTATGTCCTTGGGACATGGCATCTTTTCAATAGCATCAACTTTGGCTTTGTCAACTTCAATACCTCTCTCAGAAATCTTGTGCCCCAAGACAATGCCTTCATTAACCATAAAGTGACACTTTTCCCAATTCAGGACGAGACTAGTGTCTTCGCATCTCTGCAAAACTCGATCAAGGTTGCTCAAACAATCATCAAAAGAGGATCCATAAACGGAGAAGTCATCCATGAATACCTCACAAATCTTTTCACAAAAATCAGAGAATATAGCCATCATGCATCTTTGAAAGGTAGCAGGTGCATTACATAAACCAAAAGGCATACGTCTATAAGCAAAAGTACCGAAAGGGCAAGTAAAAGTAGTTTTTGATTGATCCCCGACTGACACAGGTATTTGAGAGAAACCAGAATAACCATCTAGAAAGCAGAAATGAGTGTGTTTGGATAGTCTTTCTAGCATTTGATCAATAAAAGGCAAAGGGTAATGATCTTTTTTAGTAGACTTATTTAATTTATGGAAATCAATTACCATCCTATAACCCGTAATAATTCTTTGCGGGATCAATTCATCTTTATCATTAGGAACAACGATAATACCTCCCTTTTTAGGAACACAATGGACAGGGCTTACCCAATCACTATCAGCAACGGGATAAATTATACCTGCCTCAAGGAGCTTTAGTATCTCCTTTCTTACCACTTCTTTCATCTTGGGATTTAGTCGTCGTTGAGGATCTCTAACTGGTTTGGCATCTTTCTCCACTGTAATTTTGTGTTGGCATAATGTGGGACTAATGCCCTTAAGATCATCCAGAGTATATCCAATAGCTGCTCGGTGCTTCTTCAGAGTTTTCAATAATCTTTCTTCTTCTTGCTCTGAAAGGTTAGCACTAATAATAACAGGATATATTTTCTTTTCATCAAGATAAGCATACTTAAGATTATCAGGTAATGGTTTGAGTTCAAACACGGGATCACCCTTGGGTGGAGGGGGATCCCCAAGAATTTCAACGGGAAGGTTATGTTTCAGCACAAGTTCCTGTTTAAGGAACACTTCATCTATTTCCCTTCTTTCCTTCATAAACATATCATTTTCATGGTCAAGCAAATATTGTTCTAACGGATCAGTAGGAGGCACAGCAATGGAAGCAAGACCAATAATCTCATCCATACTAGGTGATTCTCTATCATGAGGTTGTCTATGAAACTTAGCAAAATTAAACTCATGAGACATACCATCTAAGCCAACTGTGACAGTATGTTTTTCACAATCAATCCTAGCACTAGCTGTATTTAAGACGGGTCTACCAAAAATAATGGGACAAAAGTCATCTTGTGGGGAACCAAGAACAAGAAAATCAGCAGGATATTTAACCTTCCCACACAAAACTTCAACATCTCTAACTATCCCAAGTGGTTTAATGGTATCCCTATTAGCAAGCTTAATGGTAACATCATTGTCTTCCAATTCAATGGGTGCAATACCATGCATAATTTCTTTATATAAGTCATAGGGTATCGCACTAGAACTAGCATCCATATCACATAAACCATGATAACAATGATCTCCTATTTTAACGGAAATAACAGGCATGCCTACCAAAGGTCTATGTATCTTAGTATCTGGTCTAGCTAAATTAGCAGTTTCACCACAGAAATAAATAACATGTCCATCTAAATCATCATCCAAGAGATCTTTAACCATAGCAATACTAGGTTCAACATTGATTTGCTCAGGAGGTGTATAAGTCCTAGTATTACTCTTACGAACAACAGTCGAAGTTTTAGCATGATCCTTTATCCTAACAGGAAAAGGAGGTTTCTCAACATAAGTAGTAGGAACAACAGGATCACTATAGGTGATAGTCTTTTCTTCAACGGTAATAGGTGCAACTACTTTTACTTCAACGGGAGGATTATATTTAAACCACTTCTCTTTAGGGAGATCAACTTGAGTAGCAAAAGATTCACAGAAAGAAGCTACTATCTCAGAGTCAAGTCCATACTTAGCGCTAAATCCACGAAAAGCATCGGTATCCATAAAAGATTTAACACAATCGAACTTAGGTGTCATACCTGACTCCTTACCATCGTCGGAACCCCAATCTTCAGAGTTGCATTTAATTCTTTCCAATAAGTCCCATTTGAAATCAATAGTCTTCAGCATATAAGAACCAGCACAGGAAGTATCGAGCAGGTTGCGATCATTGAGAGAAAGCCGAGCATAAAATTTTTGAATAATCATTTCCCGGGAGAGCTCATGATTGGGGCATGAATATAACATTGATTTAAGCCTCCCCCAAGCTTGAGCGATGCTTTCTCCTTCGCGAGGCCAGAAATTATATACGTAATTACGATCACGATGAACAAGATGCATAGGATAGAACTTCTGGTGAAATTCCAACTTCAATCGTTTATAATTCCAAGATCTCGTATCATCACATAGCCTATACCATGTCAATGCATCTCCCTTAAAAGATAAAGGGAAGACCTTCCTTTTGACAACATCATCGGGAATACTTGCAAGCTTAAATAATCCATAAACTTCATCCACAAAGATAAGGTGTAAATCGGGATGCAATGTTCCATCTCCTGCAAATGGATTAGCTAGCAGTTTCTCTATCATACCCGAAGGAATCTCAAAGTAAATATTTTCAAAAAGTTCAGTAGGTTGAGGAGCAACTCTTTGCTCTTCTGGTCGGGGTGAAGATACCCCGAACAAGCCCCTCAAAGGATTAGTTTCCATAGTGACAAGTAACAGAAAATTTCAGCACACTATATAAATGTTTCCTTACCAAGTTCCACTCACCAAAAGCGCTACACTCCCCGGCAACGGCGCCAGAAAAGAGTCTTGATGACCCACAAGTGTAGGGGATCTATCGTAGTCCTTTCGATAAGTAAGAGTGTCGAACCCAACGAGGAGCAGAAGGAAATGATAAGCGGTTTTCAGTAAGGTTTTCTCTGCAAGCACTGAAATTGTAGGTAATAGATAGTTTTGTGATAAGATAAATTGTAACGAGTAACAAGTAAATAAAGTAAATAAAGTGCAGCAAGGTGGCCCAATCCTTTATGTAGCAAAGGATAAGCCTGGACAATTTCTTATAATGAGAAAGGAGCTCCCGAGGACACATGGGAATTATCGTCAAGCTAGTTTTCATCACGTTCATATGATTCGCGTTCGGTACTTTGATAATTTGATATGTGGGTGGACCGGTGCTTGGGTACTGCCCTTACTTGGACAAGCATCCCACTTATGATTAACCCCTATTGCAAGCATCCGCAACTACAAAAGAAGTATTAAGGTAAACCTAACCACAACATTAAACATATGGATCCAAATCAGCCCCTAACGAAGCAACGCATAAACTAGGGTTTAAGCTTCTGTCACTCTAGCAACCCATCATCTACTTATTACTTCCCAATGCCTTCCTCTAGGCCCAAATAATGGTGAAGTGTCATGTAGTCGACGTTCACATAACACCACTAGAGGAAAAGACAAAATACATCTCATCAAAATATCGAATGAATACCAAATTCACATGACTACTAATAGCAAGACTTCACCCATGTCCTCAGGAACAAACGTAACTACTCACAAAGCATATTCATGTTCATAATCAGAGGAGTAATAATATGCATAAAGGATCTGAACATATGGTCTTCCACCAAGTAAACCAATTAGCATCAACTACAAGGAGTAATCAACACTACTAGCAACCCACAGGTAGCAATTTGTGGTTTGGATACAAGATTGGATACAAGAGATGAACTAGGGTTTTGAGAGGAGATGGTGCTGGTGAAGATGTTGATGGAGATTAACTCCCTCCCGATGAGAGGATTGTTGGTGATGATTTCCCCCTCCCGGAGGGAAGTGTCCCCGGCAGAACAGCTCCGACGGAGCCCTAGATTGGTCTCGCCAAGGTTCCGCCTCGTGGCGGCGGAGTTTCGTCCCGTAAGCTTGCCCACGATTTTTTCCAGGGTAAAAGCCTTCATATAGCAGAAGATGGACACCGGGGGGCCACCAGGGGGCCCAGGAGACAGGGGCACGCCCAGTAGGGGTGGGCGCGCCCCCACCCTCCTGGCCAGGGTATGGGACTCCTGATGTATTTCTTCCGCTCAATAATTCTTATTAATTCCAAAAAATAGGTTTCGTGGAGTTTCAGGATTTCTGGAGCAGTGCAGAATAGGTTTCCAATGTTTGCTCCTTTTCCAGCCAGAATTCCAGCTGCCGGCATTCCCCCTCTTCATGGTAAACCTTGTAAAATAAGAAAGAATAGCCATAAGTATTGAGATATAATGTGTAATAACATCCCATAATGCAATAAATATTGATATAAAAGCATGATGCAAAATGGACGTATCATCCACCACCACATTTCCACCATCAATCCACCAAAAGCAGGAGTAGGGTTTTACGCCTCGCGGCAGCCCGAACCTGGGTAAAACTACCCGTGTGATCTCTGTCGTGCTTCCTCATGCTCGTTTTCTCTTTGTGCAACGCGACTCCCCCCTGCCGAACCAGCAAGGGGCCTCCTGGTCCCATAGGTGGTTGTTGTTTCCCGTGACAAGATCAATTGCAAACTCAAGCTCTCGTCTGGTAGCATTCCTGGTAATTCCTCAGGGAATATGTCTGGAAACTCACTCACCACATGAATTAAATCCAATTCTTCTACTATAGCTGTGAAGACCATTTCTTTCTTGGGTATGCTTCTTCAAGCAAAGAACTGTGTAGTTTTACCTTCTCAACTTGTCAATGAGACTTCTCTGGTCGCATAGTTGATGCATACTTGATGTTGAGTCAACTAGTTCATTCCCAAAATAATATCCAACTTGGCAGACTCGATGACTATCAAAGAAGATGGGAAGATGACTCCCTTGATGTCAATCTCCAAATTGTGATAGGCCAGATTGCTTTTGAGCACGGATCCCGGGGATTGTACCATCATACCTTTCCCAAAATAGAGCAAGGAAACTTGTTTTGGGCAACAAAACTCTATGAAATAAAAGAGTGGGAAGCCCTAGAGTCAAATAAAATTATTGCAGGTATGCTATTAACAGGAAACATACCAATGACGACTTCTGGGTCCTCTTGGGCTTCGTATGCAGAGAGGTGGTGAACTTGCCCTTGGATGGTCTTTTGGTCAGCATATGGTCCCATGTGGTTGACTTGCGGCTTGAATGGAGCATTTGACTTGCCGTTCTTGGGGCACTGTCTGGCATAATGTCCGGTTTGCCCATAATTGAAACATGAATTGTTACGCTGACAATCTCCGTGCACCGGGCTGGTCACAACATTCTTGACTTGGGTAGAGGTCTTGTTAACATTATATTGCCAACTGGGCTTGTACTCAACCTGAGTCTGCTGCCAGGTGCGGGTCTTCTGCACTGGCTGGCCATCGTTCTTGGGCTCAAACTTGCGCTTATGATCATTATAGGTAGGCTTATTGTCATGAACAAGCTTGTGCTCCCGTTCTGCAATGAGGGCTTTGTTTACCAGAGTCTGGAAATCCGGAAAATCAAGCATATTGAGAGTGCATTTGAGGTGTTGATTCAGTCCTCCAAGGAATCTATCAATCTTTCTCTCTTCGGTGGCCACATCATACAGGGAAATCGAGCTAAATGGGTGAACTTGTTTGAATACTCAGGGACGGATAAGTTGCCTTGTGTGAGGGCTAGGAACTCACGCTGTTTAACTTTCAGGATACCAGCGGGGATGTGGTACCTACAGAATTTTTCCTTGAACTTATCCCATGTGATTTCTTCATCTGCTAGCCACATGGCTTTCGTATTGTCCCACCAAATAGCTTCGGCTCCTTCCAGATAGTGGGTTGCAAATGGAACCTTATCAACTTCTTCTATGCGAGCAATATCCAATTTCTTTTCAATAGTCCTTAACCAATCGTCGTCTTCCATCGGGTCAGCAACTTGAGTGAAACTGGGTGGCTTAGTCCTTTGAAAGTCTAAGATCTTGGAATAATTGCCATTTGTAATGCCATTATTTCCCACCATTGCCTGCACACTTTTCAATACTTTAAGCAGATCGTTGCTCCTTCTTTCTTCGAACACACGCATTATCTGTTCAACTGTTGGTGGATGAGGCGGTGGAGGCGGCGGTTGCAGATATGGTTCGGGGGATTGCCCTGCCTGTCTTGCTGATCAACGGACATGTACCTCCTCACCAACGTGACTGTTGCAGCCTCCCCTTGTCATCCTATTTGTTTATTTTTCCCAATGCAAAGCAACTGAGATGAGAAACATCCAAAAGCGGGAAAAAGTGAATGACAAAGCCGAAGAAAAGCGATGAAAACCAGGGCGAATAAAGAAAGTTCCAACATAATTATACATAGACTCATACATGACAGGGAACATCATGACAGGTACTCATACATAAGGAAACATCATGACTAATATGACTACACTCGTACTACCAACTTTGGATACTCTGACGATCTACTGCTCTGCTAGACCAGCGGGGTCCTCTCCTGACCCGGACTCGGATCCTGAACTGATGGTGTTAATGAAAACCTCCGGGTTAAAGGTGACACGACGACGCTGCCTCGAAGACTCTCCCTCAGGGGCAGGTGCGGGATGAGACTAGAGCATAGGGGTTGCGGGAGTAGAGAGAAGTGAGGCCCACTTGGCAAGGGCACTACAGTGAGTCACAGTCAAGGTGCCCGAGCTACTCGAAGGAGTGACCAGGGTAACTGGCGAGCTAGAAACTGGTGCAATATATGGAGTAAATCCCATGGAAGGTGGAGTGGGATAGGATCTAGCGGCTACTGAAGCAGTGCGAGCATCAGTCAGCTCTCGAACCAGCTCGTGAATCAGAAGATAACTAGCGGTGATATAGTGGGAAAGGTGGCTAGTAACACTATCGGCAGCCGGATCGATGATAGGAAAGCGGACACGATGATCGCTGTGCAGGGATGGATAGTAGTAAAAACCAGGGTGGGTATGGATCTGAATCTCGTTGTAGCGTAGCTCAACGAGGATCTCAAACACAGCAAACTAGACAACCTGAGTGGAGGTAGAAGCGAAACCACTCCCAGAGGAACGAGTGTAAGAGCCAGATGCTGAACTGCTGCTCAAGGTAACCACGGCGTGATACTCGTATACTGAGTCTGCAAGGTGCTCCCGGTACACCCGATACTATGGGTCGCTTCCGTGAGGATAGAGGCAACGCCATACATTCCGAAGAAGGTGCGGCGAAGTGTACTAGGACAGCTCCAACTGGCACACATACGGTACTGGAGCCATCTACACTCACAACCATTATGGGTTAGAAATAATAATAAATCAAGTGCATGCAATGCAGCAATCAAATGCAAAACACTACCGGCACACAATTCAAACTAGCTACCGTTCAACTAGCGCATCAGCGGTCTAGCATGTCCTACAGTCAGCACGGCTCTGATACCAAGCATTGCGGCACCCCGACTTAGCTCGACCGGTTTACCTTGCATTGTCAGCCCAGAGATCTAGTCTTCTGGCAACACACAACAACTTGGTACAGAAACAACCGCTTTATTGATGCTAGCGGAAACATAGGTTCGATATTACATCAAGTAGAGAGGCCAAGAGGCACACACGGTGCGGCTGAACAATATGTCCATTATTTAATGAACATGAAGGAGCCTCAATCACGACAACTACGCGGCAACGGAACCACGAAGAAGTGGAACTCCATAACACAAGGACACCGATGTGGACACGATCTAGACACGAGAAGCACTCCGATATGGTAAGTCTTTCCTGAAATCTGGCATGACACGTCAGTTTAGTACAGTGAATGTACTTGCAAGCTCACGACAAGTAAAAGCATAATGGCAATCAATAATATGACAATTAAGCAGGTTAAATGCAAAACCTCGACATGTTACTCATGCAAAGCATCAACATACTACTCATTCAAAGCATCAATGTACTACTCATGCAGTGAACATGCTCGTGCATCAAGTCCCTCAGACTCACCTACCAAACGAGTTACCTCGTAACCAATATCATCAAAACGGTGATCACTCCCGCATCACAAACGGAACCAACTCTTTGGTTTCCGCAACAACGACCATCTCATGGTCTCCACGATCTCATCACATAACCAGTGCCACGGTGTATCTTTAGTGTGCAAGATTAGCTTATTCATGTTGACCCATGGTGTGACCTAGTTACGAGTTGTGACTGTAAATGAGGACGTGGCTATCGATAGATTAATAAACACTCTTCAGAGGTTCATACAATGTACCCACACCACGGAACCCATGACCACGCACTCCCATTCGGGTGGATCAACAGAGTTCCAATGGAACCCTCCCATTGCCATGAAACTCTCTCGGCCACTCCGACCAACTCCCCTCTGAGGCTAAGTCATGGGTGGCCCCGATGTCTACCAAAGACATCCAACGACCACCGACGTGGCAAAAAAATCAATGGTCCCAAACGGGCACAAGGTACCATAACAACAACAACAGGCACACAAGGTTATGTTTGCTTACCGGGCCAGGGTATCGCACGCCCATGACCTTCCCTCGTTGGAGGCACCGACCAGAGGCATGACAACGGACCTAATAAAGGCCTTTCCATAAAGGCAAATGTGGTTGCACTGGGAAGCTCGATTCAGTGGCACCATGATCCGATCAACATTATGTTCAAGTTGAATTTACATCAGGTTTAACTTGAAATGAAAGAACCTCAAGTCACAGTATGCCATGAACATGCAACTATCCGACATGCACTATATCCACATAGCACGAAAACAAACGGATCAACATCTTAGAATGATGCTACATGCACTACTTATCACTTTTACTCACTGGTTTCAACTTCACTAGTTTCCTACCTCATCATTTTTAGTTATGCCATTATCATATTAAAAACAATAACTCATATATGAAAATGATACCGATCATAACCTAACCATATCATAACCATACTCTCAAAAATACTTCTACTACATCATACTAGTTCATGCATTCAAACACTATTGTAAACTAGGCACTTCAAGCAGGAAAAGTAAACTAGCATAACCATTATTCATTGAAATGATTAAATGAATGAAATAACTCATATTCAAGTTGGAAAATCATAAATATTGAAATGACACCATGCAAATATTTGTGTGGCTTGCCTTAGCACAGAGGAGGGTCACACTCCTCCTGGTTTCCTTCAAGGCAAGAATTCTCCTCTGAAAATAAATAAAACCACAAAAAGAAACTACCAAGAACACTTCTGGAAATCACCAGAAATTCTAGACAACAGAGAAAAATGTCAACTTTTGTGTGTGATAACCCACAAGTATAGGGGATCGCAACAGTTTTCGAGGGTAGAGTATTCAACCCAAATTTATTGATTTGACACAAGGGGAGCCAAAGAATATTCTCAAGTATTAGGAGCTGAGTTGTCAATTCAACCACACCTGGAAACTTAATATCTGCAGCAAAGTGTTTAGTAGCAAAGTAATATGATAGTGGTGGTAACGGTAACAAAAGTAAAGATAGCAAAAGTAATGTTTTTGGTATTTTGTAGTGATTGTAACAGTAGAAACGGAAAAGTAAAAAAGTGTAAACCAGTATATGGAAAACTCGTAGGCACCGGATTAGCGATGGATAATTATGCCAGATGTGGTTCATCATGTAGCAGTCATAACCTAGGGTGACACAGAACTAGCTCCAGTTCATCAATGTAATGTAGGCATGTATTCCGTATATAGTCATACGTGCTTATGGAAAAGAACTTGCATGACATCTTTTGTCGTACCCTCCCGTGGCAGCGGGGTCCTATTGGAAACTAAGGGATATTAAGGCCTCCTTTTAATAGAGAATCGGAACAAAGCATTAGCACATAGTGAATACATGAACTCCTCAAACTACGGTCATCACCGGGAGTGGTCCCGATTATTGTCACTTCGGGGTTGCCGGATCATAACACATAGTAGGTGACTATAGACTTGCAAGATAAGATCTAGAACACACATATATTCATGAAAACATAATAGGTTCAGATCTGAAATCATGGCACTCGGGCCCTAGTGACAAGCATTAAGCATAGCAAAGTCATAGCAACATCAATCTCAGAACATAATGGATACTAGGGATCAAACCCTAACAAAACTAACTCGATTACATGATAAATCTCATCCAACCCATCACCGTCCAGCAAGCCTACGATGCAATTACTCACGCACGGCGGTGAGCATCATGAAATTGGTCATGGTGGATGGTTGATGATGACGATGACGACGAATCCCCCTCTCCGGAGCCCCGAACGGACTCCAGATCAGCCCTCTTGAGAGAGATTAGGGCTTGGCGGCGGCTCCGTATCGTAAAACGCGATGATTTCTTCTCTCTAATTTTTTTCTCCCCGAAAGCCAATATATGGAGTTGGAGTTGGCGTCGAAGGGCCACCAGGGGGCCCACGAGGTAGGGGGCGTGCCCAGGGGGGGCTCCCCCCACCCTCGTGAGCAGGGTGTGGGCCCCCTGGTCTTCATCTTTTGTGAGGATTTTTCTTTATTTTTTCTAAGGTGTTCCGTGGAGTTTCAGGACATTCCGAGAATTTTTATTTTCTGCACATAAAACAACACCATGGCAGTTCTGCTGAAAATAGCGTCAGTCTGGGTTAGTTCCATTCAAATTATACAAGTTAGAGTCCAAAACAAGGGCAAAACTGTTTGGAAAAGTAGATACAACGGAGACGTATAAACTCCCCCAAGCTTAAACCCTTGCTTGTCCTCAAGCAATTCAGTTGACAAACTAAAAGAGAAAAAGAAAAACTTTTACAAACTCTGTTTGCTCTTGTTGTTGTAAACATGAAAAGCCAGCATTCAAGTCTCAGCAATTATTATGAACTAACCATACTCACAATGACACGTAGGTCTCACAATTACTCATATCAATAGCATAATCAGCTAGCAAGCCATAATAATAAAACTCGGGTGATAACACTTTCTCAAAATAATCATAACATGATATAACAAAATGGTATCTCGCTAGCCCTTTCTGAGACCGCAAAACATAAATGCAGAGCACCTTTAAAGATCAAGGACTGACTAAACATTGTAATTCATGGTAAAAGAGATCCAGTCAAGTCATACCCAATATAAACCAATAATAATTAATGCAAATGACAGTGTGCTCTCCAGCGGGTGCTTTTTAGTAAGAAGGGTGATGACTCAACATAAAAGTAAATAGATAGGCCCTTCGCAGAGGGAAGCAGGGATTTGTAGAGGTGCCAGAGCTCGGTTTTGAAATAGAGATAAATTATATTTTGAGCGGCATAGTTTCATTGTCAACATAACAACTAAAAGACGATGATATCTTCCATGCTAAACAGATTATAGGCGTTTCCCAAACAGAATGGTAAAGTTTATACTCCCCTTCCTCCACAAGCATCAATCCATGGCTTGCTCGAAACAACGAGTGCATCCAACATTCAACGGGTCCCAAGGGGAGTTTTGTTTGCAGTTATTTTGATTTAATGTGCATAAAGCATGGGACTGGGCATCCCGAATACAAGCCATTTTCTCGTGAATGAGGAGCGGAATCCACTCCTCTTGAGAATAACCCGCCTAACACGGAAGATAAGGGCAGCTCTAGTTGACATATGAGCTATTCGAGCATGCAAAACAGAATGTTTATTTGAAGGTTTAGAGTTTGGCACATACAAATTTACTTGGAACGGCAGGTAAATACCGCATATAGGAAGGTATGGTGGACTCATATGGAATCACTTTGGGTTTAAGGAGTTTGGATGCACAAGCAGTATTCCTGCTTAGTACAAGTGAAGGCTAGCAAAAGACTGGGAAGCGACCAACTGAGAGAGCGACAATAGTCGTAAACATGCATTAAAATTAATTCACACCGAGTACAAGCATGAGTAGGATATAATCCACAATGAACATAAATATCATGAAGGCTATGTTGATTGGATTCAACTACATGCGTGAACATGTGCCAAGTCGAGTCACTCAATGCATTTAAAGGAGGATACCACCCCATCATACCATATCATAATCATTCTAATAGCATGTTGGCACACAAGGTAAACCATTATAACTCATAGCTAATCAAGCATGGCACAAGCAACTATAATCTCTAAATGTCATTGCAAATATGTTTACTTTATAATAGCTGAATCAGGAATGATGAATCATCATATTTACAAAAACAAAAGAGGTCGAGTTCGTACAACTTTTCTCTTCTCAATAAGTCCATCATATATCATCATTATTTCCTTTCACTTGCACGACCGAACGGTGTGTATAATAATAAGAGTGCACGTGCATTGGACTAAGCTGGAATCTGCAAGCATTCAACTCAAGAGAGAAGACAAGTAATATGGGCTCTAAGTTTAAACAATCATGCATATAAGAGCCACTAAGCATTTTCAATATGGTCTTCTCGCCCCAAATAAAGAAAAAGAAATAAAAACTATTTACACGGGAAAGCTCCCAACAAGTAAAAGAAGAACAGGAAATATTTTTGGGTTTTCTTTTTAATTCTACTACAAGCATGGAAAGTAAACTAACTATTTTTTTTAAGTTTATAAAACACACAAGAAGAAAGCAGGAAAAAGAAATTTAAACTAGCATGGATAATACAATGAAAGAGTATGAGCACCGACATCTAGCAATGAGTGTGTGTGAACATAAATGTAAATGTCGGCGGGAAATACGTACTCCCCCAAGTTTAGGCTTTTGGCCTAAGTTGGTCTAATGTCAGGGATGGCCTGGCGGATATCCGTAGGTGAAACTGGGGTCGTATCATGACGCAGCGGCTATCGCCACCTGTGCTATAGCGTGGAGTCGAGCAGCCTCTACTCTCCTTTCGTACTCATCTGCCTCCTCTCTAGTAATAATATATCTTCTTTTTGCCTGTGAATCAAAGAAAGCAGGAGCAGGAAGAGTAATAGTCTTAGGGTGATGTTTATCAAAGTATAATTTATATTTAAGCTCCCCATCGTGACTCTTAACAAGAAAAATCATGCGCTATCATACTCTTGTAATCTAAATAAGCACGGGGCAGCGCTGATTCTTCTTTCTCCGCATGCCTAATAGGTATTTCAAAATGTTTAGCTAGGCGCGAAGCATAAATGCCTCCAAAGATGGGGCCCTTAGTACGGTTCAGACTTAACCATCTAGCAACAATTCCACCCATACTAACAGAGTTATCGCGGTATAAAACATGGAGCAAAATAATAATATCAGGAATACTAAGGTTCCCACAGTTCCCGCATCCAATCAAGCAACGACTAGCAAATAAGGCAAAGTAGCGTAAAACAGGATAATGTATGCTAGTGATCCTTGCATCAGAAACCTTCCTGGTTTCTCCCACCGTGATAGTGTTGACAAAAGCTTCTAATTCATTATGGTGGGGTTCATCTAAGGTGCCCTCAAAGGGTATTCTGCAAACCTCGTAGAATTTTGCTAATGTCATCTCTTTAACAATGTCATATAAATGAAACTCTACTGTTGGAGGTGATTTCTTAGGGAAAAAGTAGAAGTTTTGCACAAAAGTATTTGTGAGTAAGAGATACTGATGATGTTGGTCGTGGAGGAAGTCGGTGAGGCCGGCGTTCTCGATCAATAAATAGAAATCTTCATGAATCCCAGCTCTCCTCAAGAAGTCATCGGAAGGCCATTCACACGGCCGGACCTACGCAGTGCGAGGTAAATTAAATTTGGGCTTCTCCTCTTCTTCCTTTTGTTTTTCCTTAGAGCTTCGGCTCGACGAGCCCCTCAAAATTCTCTTCATTATTTCTGAAACAATCTGAAATTTTTAGTAACCTCAAATAAAAGTGAACCAACTTCAATAAAATTGATAGCAACAACTCCCACAAGTGCCTAGGGCCTATATCAAGCATTAGAACTACTTGGAACCATATAAATTTGACATGCAAGCTCAAGAACATGGTCACCTATGCAGCACAAATTTGCAATGAATAAAGCACTAGAACAAAAACTAATTGGACCAATGGAGGAGTCACATACCAAGGAACAATCTCCCCAAGCAGTTTTGCGAGAGGTGCTTTGAGCAAGGAGATCGAGAATCACAACAACGGGGGCTGGAACTCGTGCTTGAGTTAGTTTTTCGTGTTTGTGTGAGACAGAGGAAGAAGATGGGTGCAAGAATAAGTAGAGGAGGGCCACCGTGGGCCCACGAGGCAGGGGGTGCGCCCAGGGAGGTAGGGCGCGCCGTCCACCATCGTGGCCAGGTGGCAGCTCCCCCCGTGGTAATTTTTGCACAGTAAATTTTCAAATATTCTCGAAAAAAATCATATTAAATTGGCATGGCATTCTGAGGACTTTTATTTTTGGGATATTTTTATATTGCACGGATAAGTCAGGAAACAGACAGAAAAATACTATTTTACTTTATTTTTACTAAGTAACAAAAAAATATAAAGAGGGTACAGAAGGTTGTGCTTCTAGTTTCATCCATCTCGTGATCATCAAAATGAACCCACTAACAAGGTTGATCAAGTCTTGTTAACAAACTCATTCCGAATAATCCCGGAACCGGTGAAATTTCGAATGACACTAAGTTACCTCAACGGGGATATGAAAATCCCCAACAATAAGAATATCATACTTTTTCTTGGCAGTAGGGAGAGGAAATTCAAAACCTCCAAATATAATCGATGGAACTTTTCCAATAGAGTTGATACTACAAACTTGAGGTTCTTTCCTCGGAAAATGTACCATGTGCTCATTGCCATTAACATGAAAAGTAACATTGCCTTTGGTGCAATCAATAACAGCCCCTACAGTATTAAGGAAAGGTCTTCCAAGAATAATAGACATACTATCATCCTCGGGAATATCAAGAATAACAAAGTCTGTTAAAATAGTAACATTTGCAACCACCACAGGCACATCCTCACAAATACCGACAGGTATAGCAGTTGATTTATCAGCCATTTGCAAAGATATTTCAGTAGGAGTCAACGTATTCAAGTCAAGTCTACGATATAAATAGAGAGGCATAACACTAACACCGGCTCCAAGATCACATAAAGCAGTTTTAACATAACTTCTTTTAATGGAGCATGGTATAGTAGGTACTCCGGGATCTCCAAGTTTCTTGGGTCTTCCACCCTTAAAAGTATAATTAGCAAGCATGGTGGAAATTTCAGCTTCAGGTATCTTTCTTTTATTAGTAATAATATCCTTCATATATTTAGCATAAGGATTTGTCTTGAGCACATCAGTTAATCGCATACGCAAAAATATGGGTCTAATCATTTCACCAAAGCTCTCAAAATCCTCATCATCCTTTTTCTTGGATGGTTTCGGAGGAAAAGGCATGGGTTTCTGAACCCATGGTCCCTTTCTTTACCATGTTTCCTAGCAACAAAGTCTCTTTTATCATAACGTTGATTCTTTTGGGTTATCAAGATCAACAGCAGGTTCAACTTCTACATCATTATTATTACTAGGTTGAGCATCAACATGAACATTATCATTAACATTATCACTAGGTTCATGTTCATCACCTGATTGTGTTTCAGCATCAGAAACAGAGATATCATTTGGATTCTCAGGTGGTTCAGTGATAGGTTCACTAGAAGTTTGCAAAGTCCTATCATTTTTCTTTTTCTTCCTCTTAGAAGAACTAGGTATATCGATATTGTTTCTCTGAGAATCTTGCTCGATTCTCTTAGGGTGGCCTTCAGGATACAAAGGTTCCTGAGTCATTCTACCGGTTCTTGTAGCAACTCTAACAACATAATCGTTTTTCTTACTATTCATTTCATCAAGCACTTCTTTCTGAGCTTTAAGTACTTGTTCTACTTGAGTAGTAACCATAGAAGCATGTTTGCTAACAAGTTTAAGTTCGCCTCTAATATCAGCCATATAATCACCCAAACGTTTAATCATAAAGGCATTCTATTTTAATTATCTACCAAAGTAAGCATTAAAATCATCTTGCTTAAACATAAAGTCATCAAACTCATCCAAGCACTGGCTGGCAATTTTAGTAGGAGGGACTTCAACTTTATCATATCTATAGAGAGAATTTACCTTTACTACCTGTGTCGGGATATCGGGAGGTTCTTCATTAAATAAGTAATTGAGATCATATACTTCTTCAGCAGGCAGTAAATTAAGACCATGTATTTCTTCAATAGGAGGTAAATTCTTAACATCTTCAGCTTTAATACCTTTTTCTTTCATAGATTTCTTTGCCTCTTGCATATCTTCGGGACTGAGAAATAGAACACCTCTCTTCTTTGGAGTTGGTTTAGGAATTGGCTCTGGAACTGGCTCAGGAGGTAGCTTGGGAGGTGCCCAATTATTTTCATTAGCCAACATATTATTCAATAGAAGTTCAGCATCATCCGGTGTTCTTTCCCTGAAAAGAGAACCAACACAACTATCCAGGTAATCTCTGGAAGCATCGGTTAGTCCATTATAAAAGATATCAAATATTTCAGGTTTCTTAAGAGGATGATCAGGCAAAGCATTAAGTAACTTGAGAAGCCTCCCCCAAGCTTGTGGGAGACTCTCTTCTTCAATTTGCACAAAATTGTATATTTCCCTCAAGGCAGCTTGTTTCTTATGAGCAGGGGAAATATTTAGCAGAGAAGTAATAAATCATATCCTGGGGACTTTGCACACAACTAGGATCAAGAGAACTATACCATATCTTAGCATCACCCTTTAATGAGAACGGAAATATCTTAAGTAAATAAAGGTAGCGCGATCTCTCATTATTAGTAAACAGGGCAGCTATATCATTTAACTTAGTAAGATGTGCCACAACAGTTTCAGATTCATAGCCATAAAAAGGATCAGATTCAACCAAAGTAATTAAATCTGGATCAACAGAAAAAATCATAATAATCATGATCAGGCACACAGATAGGCGAGGTAGCAAAAGCAGGGTCGGGTTTCATTCTACCTCTAAAAGATTCTTTACTCCATTTAACTAGCAACCTCTTACGTTCATGTTCATCCTGGCAAGCAAGAATAGCCTCAGAAGATTCAACATCAAAAAGATAACCCTCAGGAATAGCAGGCATAGGTTCATCATCACTAACATCATCGTGTTCAGGTTCAATAATTTCTCTTTCTCTAGACCTAGCAATTTGCTCATCAAGATATTCATCAAGTGGCACAGTAGTATCAAGCATAGAAGTAGTTTCATCATAAGTATCATGCATAGCAGAAGTGGCATCATCAATAACATGCGACATATCAGAATCAATAGCAGTAGTAGGTTTAGGTGTCGCAAACCTACTCATAATGGAAGGATAATCTAGTGCAAGGCTAGATGGCAGTTCCTTACCTCCCCTCGTAGTTGAGGGCAAAATAGTAGTTCGGTCATATTTCAAGTTCTTCATAGTGTCCAGCAGATATAAATCCCAAGTGACTCAAAGAATAGAGCTATGCTCCCCTGCAACGGCACCAGAAAATAGTCTTGATAACCCACAAGTATAGGGGATTGCAACAATTTTAGAGGGTAGAGTTGTAACGCCCCAGATCTGATGTGTCAGGTGTCCGCCAGTTATTCGCTCCTGTTGCTATGTCATTTTCTTGCGTGTTGCATTTTATCATGCATCATGTGCATCGCATTGGCATACGTGTTCGTCTCATGCATCCGAGCATTTTCCCCGTTGTCCGTTTCGCGATCCGGCACTCCTATGCCCTTCGGTGTTCCCCTTTTGTCTCCTGTTGTGAGTGAGTGTTAAACTTTCTCGGAATGGCCCGAGGTTTGCCAAGAGGCCTTGGTATAGCACCGGTAGACTGCCTGTCAAGTTTCGTGCCATTTGGAGGTCGTTTGATACTCCAACGGTTAACCAGGTAACCGTAAACCCCCCCTCTCTCTTTGCAGCCCAACACCCTTCCAAACTGATGAGGACATCAATACAATTGTTACACCCACAGCCCCTGCTGCTATACATACTGGACCAATTACTAGAGCTCGTGCACGCCAACTAAATTACCAGGTACTTTCGTTTCTTGGTAATGATTCTAATGTTCATGAGAATATGATGCTTCCTAAATTGGATACATTTGTTTTGCTTACAAATGAAGGGCCTAGCTTGGAGAAGGATGAACATTGGAGCAAGAACAAGCATGGAGATGATGGCATGCGCAAGGGGAACAAGAATGGAGTTACAAGTGATGATTTCAGGACTTTGAAGCCACCATAATGGGTGCATGAAGCCTTGGACGAAATATACAAGATGCCACTTCATAAATTTCGTCCCGAGGCTATTTTAGGTGCTGCGTCACCTTATTATTGGGCCAGGCCCATGTAATTTCGAAATACATAAGTATAGGCTATTTTTAGAGTCCGTATGTGTGGGGAAACAAGAGATAGGGTTGATTTCGGACCCCTCCACCAAGGGCCACGAAATTCCCCCCTCTTCCTCCATATATACAGCCCTTAGGGCATCATTTAGACTTTGGGTTTTGTTTAGATTAAAAGTTCGCCATAGCTGCAACTTCGCGTACTTCGTTTGTGTTCAACGACCAGACAAAGGCGTCACAGAACCCCACCTTGATCAATAAAGCTTTCATCTTATATTCGCAATATCCAGATTGCAATCTTAGTTTCTTGCTTGTTCTTTGTTTGCTCGCAGGAAACAGACCCTCGTGGTCAGGTTGATCGTGCTCCGGCGTGGTCAATAACCTCTCGGAGTTGGTTTAGCGATTGCTAAGGCGCGACGTCCTCGCACGTTCGTAGTCGGATCGTCAAAGTCGACTTCCACCAAAGCGAAATCCACCATCTCATCGAAAGACGGGACACCTTTGCCTCTATCAAGTGGTATCAGATTTCCAGGTTGCTCGGTGAGATTTTACAGTTTTTCGTAGTTTAGATCGAGTCTGTTCTTCATACCTACAGTCCACAAAAAAGCCAAAAAAAAAATTAGGGTTAGTTCATCATATCCGAACCAATCTGAGCCTTTGCATAATCTTTTTAGGGTTTTGCTTTGTTGAATTTGCGGTTGCATCGTCGTGTCTAGTTGCTGGTCTTAGAGTCTAGTCTTTTAGAGTTTCGAGTTCTGGTCATAACTTGTCACGCCGCCGCCGCACCATCATCATCGCCCCTGCCATCTACCACCACCGCACCGAATCCGTATCCATATACCACCACCAATCCGTGTCCATATACCACCACCGATCCATATCCATATACTACCACCGCTACCACCACCGCTGCCATTTACCACCACCATATATCCACCACCAATCCGAGTTCTTTGCTTATTAGGTTTGTTTTAGGGATCCATCTAGATTCCGGTTCGTGTTTCCTTGCCGGAGTAGGTTTCGGGAAAAAAAAAGAGTCGGGTAGCCACGCTCCGTTTAGGCCCAAAATTTTTCGAAAACGCATTTTTCGAAAAAATTTCTGGCTATCCTATTTTTAGGTGTTTCTGAGTGTTTTGAGACAGGTGCCATTATAGGAAGTTTTTTTTGACCCGTTTCCAGTTTTTGGGTCCGGGCAATCAAAAAAAAAAGAAAAAAATTGGTCGAAAAAATTCCGTGCCCATCCTGTCAGTTTGAGCTAAGAAGAGTTTTGAGACACTCGCCATTATAGTGATTTTTCGCAAAAAAAAAACCAGCGCAAAAAAAAGAGCGCAAAAAAAAGAGCGAAAAAATATCCAGAGTGTGCTTTTCCCTTGTTTACGTGCCGCGCCGTGATTTTGTTAGTGTTCTAGGCTCGCGTCTCTAGCACAGTCTAGCCTAGGACCAGCACAGTACCGTCGTTGAGCGTTTATTCAACTTTGCATCTCTGAATTGATTATTGCTGACCCTTTTTGCTACCATATTATAAGCCTTCCCAGCTCCACATACATCTACGTCGTGCATTTGACTCTCCCTGGTAATCGCTCTATCCAAGCTTTGAGAGTTTTTGACTACAACGGTTGCCGATCACCGCCTGCTGCTGGGTAAGAACTGGTAAGAATTTGAGATTTGCTTGACGGATTTGTGACACCCACCACCACCACTTGTTCGTAGTCTGTAGGATCATATTCTTGTGTGTTTCTATTGCTGCTAACCATGCCAGGATCACAAGCCGACGAGATTGACTGGGAGAATTTATCGAACAAGGAGCTTCATGATAAGTTTCAGCAAATGATGACTGAACAGGTGCAAGATGTGCTGAACAATTTTGAAGAGGCCATGGAGAAGATCACTGGCCTTGAGAAGACGTTCGAAACAAAGCTCGATAACAAGTTTAATGAATTGCTCGCGCGTCTTCCACCACCACCACCCGCTGCACCTAACGCACCTCTCCAACAACAACAACAACGACTACCTCCACGTCGCGAAGCAGACCTCCGCCGAGCAAGCCGTGTTCCTCTTGCGTTTGGCCAAACTGTTGGTGCTGCTGTTGATACTTCTGTGGCTCCTGCTGTTGATGCGGAGGCGGATGATTATGTGGGAGATTATGAGGATGAGGTTGATCAAAATCAACACTACGTGCAGCCACCTATACCACCACCAGCAGGTCGACCTCAGGTATATATTCGTAATGGTAGGCCTGCACCACCACCTCAGGTACGAGATGATGTCCATATTCCTAAACTGAAATTGAATATTCCACCATTTGAGGGTAGATATGTTCCTGATATATATCTTACTTGGGAGTTAGAAACTGAACAACGATTTACATGTTTACAATATCCTGAGGAGAGACGAGTTGCTGCTGCCGTTTGTGCTTTCACTAGTTTTGCATGTGTATGGTGGTCTGAACATTGTAGATTATATCCTATTCCAACTACTTGGGCTGCTTTGAAAACTGCTATGCGTACGCGTTGGGTTCCACCATATTATCAACGTGAATTGCTTCAAAAATTGCAGCGTTTAAGACAAGGGAAAAATTCTGTAGAAGAATATTATCAGGAATTACAAACTGGCATGATTAGATGTGGTATTGTTGAGGAGAATGAAGCTATGCTTGCACGTTTTCTGGGTGGATTAAATAGAGAGATTCAGACCATTCTAGACTATAAGGAGTATACTAATATCACTCGTTTATTCCATCTTGCTTGTAAAGCTGAACGTGAAGTGTAGGATCGACAAGCATTGGGGCGAACTAACTTTTCTGTAGGCCGACCTTCATCATGGACACCACGTGCATCTTCTACTTCAACTGCACCAGCACCTCCATCCGGTGCCACCTCCAGCCGTGATACAAGAAAACAGGCACAACCACCATTATCTGCCAAGAGCGCACCTGCGGGGCCTGCACAGCGTTCTTCTTCTTCCATGGCATCAACAGGGCACACAAGTGATATTATTTGTCGTCGTTGTAAGGGAGGAGGTCATTATGCGAGAGAATGCAAATCTCCGCGTGTGATGATTGCTACCGCGGATGGTGGATATGAGTCCGCTAGTGACTATGATGAGGAGACTTTGGCTCTTATTACACGTGAAGAACATGGTGGAGATGATTCTGATCATGAGACGCAATACATGGCTCCTGAAGACGCTGACAGGTATGAATGTTTAGTTGCTCAACGTGTTTTGAGTGTGCAGGTCACACAAGCTGAGCAAAATCAGAGGCACAATTTGTTCCATACCAAGGGAGTTGTGAAGGAACGTTCTGTGCGCGTCATCATAGACGGAGGGAGCTGCAACAACTTGGCTAGCATGGAGATGGTGGAGAAGCTTTCTCTCACCACAAGACCACATCCACATCCTTACTACATCCAATGGTTCAACAACAGCGGCAAGGTTAAGGTACCACGTACTGTTCGTGTGCATTTTAGTATCTCTACATATGCTGATTATGTTGATTGTGATGTGGTACCTATGCAAGCATGTTCCTTATTACTTGGTAGACCATGGCAATTTGATAAAAATTCTGTACACCATGGTAGAAACAATCACTATACTCTTGTTCATAAGGATAAAAATATTACTTTGCTTCCTATGACTCCTGATTCCATTTTGAAAGATGATATTAATAGAGCTAATAAAGCAAAACAGGAGACGAATAAGAGTGAAAATCAGATTGTGGCAAAAGAATTTGAGCAACAAATGAAGCCTAATAATAAACCATCTAGTGTTGCTTCTGAAATTAAATTGAAAAGTGCATGTTTATTTGCCACCAAATCTGATATTGATGAGCTAGATTTCAGCAAATCTGTTTGCTATGCTTTTGTGTGCAAAGAGGCATTATTTTCATTCGAGGACGTGCCTTCCTCTTTGCCTCCTGCTGTCGCTAACATTTTGCAGGAGTTCGCTGACGTCTTTCCACAAGACGTGCCACCGGGATTACCGCCTATTCGAGGGATTGAGCATCAGATTGACTTAATTCCCGGTGCTTCACTACCAAACCGTGCACCATACCATACCAATCCAGAGGAGACGAAGGAGATTATGCGTCAAGTACAAGAGCTTCTCGACAAAGGTTATATACGCGAATCCCTTAGTCCTTGTGTTGTTCCTATTATTCTAGTGCCGAAAAAGGATGGTACATCACGTATGTGTGTTGATTGTAGAGGCATTAATAATATTACTATTCGTTATCGTCATCCTATTCCTAGGCTAGATGATATGCTTGATGAATTGAGTGGCTCTACAATATTCTCCAAAGTTGATTTGCGTAGTGGCTACCATCAAATTCGTATGAAATTGGGAGATGAATGGAAAACAGCATTTAAAACTAAGTTTGGATTATATGAGTGGTTAGTCATGCCTTTTGGGTTAACTAATGCACCTAGTACTTTCATGAGATTAATGAACGAAGTTTTACGTGCTTTCATTGGACGATTTGTGGTAGTTTACTTTGATGACATATTGATTTATAGCAGATCTTTGGAAGAACATTTGGAACATTTACGTGCTGTTTTTATTGCTCTACGTGATGCACGTTTGTTTGGTAACCTTGGGAAGTGCACCTTTTGCACCGACCGCGTATCTTTTCTTGGCTATGTTGTTACTCCACAGGGAATTGAAGTTGATAAAGCCAAGATTGAAGCTATTGAGAGTTGGCCGCAGCCCAAAACGGTCACACAAGTGAGGAGTTTTCTTGGCCTCGCTGGATTCTATAGGCGTTTTGTGAGAGATTTCAGCACCATTGCTGCACCTCTCAATGAGCTTACAAAGAAAGATGTGCCTTTTCTTTAGGGTACCGCACAGGAAGAAGCCTTCACGGTATTGAAAGATAAGTTGACACATGCTCCTTTACTCCAACTTCCTGATTTTAATAAGACTTTTGAGCTTGAATGTGATGCTAGTGGAATTGGATTAGGAGGTGTGTTATTACAAGATGGCAAACCTGTTGCATACTTTTCTGAAAAATTGAGTGGGCCTAGTCTGAATTATTCTACTTATGATAAAGAATTATATGCTCTTGTTCGGACTTTAGAAACATGGCAACATTATTTATGGCCCAAAGAATTCGTTATACATTCTGATCATGAATCTTTGAAACATATTAAAAGTCAAGCTAAACTAAATCGTAGACATGCTAAATGGGTTGAATTCATTGAGACTTTCCCTTATGTCATTAAACACAAGAAGGGAAAAGAAAATGTTATTGCTGATGCATTGTCTCGTCGCTATACTATGCTTTCACAACTTGACTTCAAAATATTTGGTTTAGAGACCATCAAAGATCAATATGTGCATGATGCTGATTTTAAAGATGTAATGCATAATTGTAAAGAAGGAAGAATGTGGAACAAGTTTGTTGTTAACGATGGATTTGTGTTTCGTGCTAACAAGCTATGCATTCCAGCTAGCTCCGTTCGTCTTTTGTTGTTGCAGGAGGCGCATGGAGGAGGATTAATGGGACACTTTGGCGTGAAGAAGACGGAGGACGTACTTGCTACACATTTCTTTTGGCCAAAGATGAGACGGGATGTTGAGCGTTTTATTGCTCGCTGCACTACATGTCAAAAAGTTAAGTCACGACTCAATCCTCATGGTTTATATATGCCTTTGCCTGTACCTAGTGTTCCTTGGGAGGATATATCTATGGACTTTGTTTTAGGTTTACCTCGAACAAAGAAGGGGAGGGATAGCATATTTGTTGTCGTGGATAGATTCTCGAAAATGGCACACTTTATACCATGTCATAAAAGCGATGATGATGTTAATGTTGCTGATTTGTTCTTTCGTGAAATTATTCGTTTGCATGGTGTGCCAAATACTATTGTTTCAGATCGTGATACTAAATTTCTTAGCCACTTTTGGAGATGTTTATGGGCTAAGTTGGGGACTAAACTGCTTTTTAGTACTACTTGTCACCCCCAAACTGATGGACAAACTGAAGTAGTCAATAGAACATTGTCTACTATGCTTAGGGCTGTTTTGAAGAATAATAAGAAAATGTGGGAGGAATGCTTGCCTCATATTGAATTTGCTTATAATCGTTCATTGCATTCTACTACTAAGATGTGCCCTTTTGAAGTTGTGTATGGTTTCCTACCTCGTGCACCTATTGATTTGTTGCCTCTTCCATCTTCGGAGAAGGTTAATTTTGATGCTAAACAACGTGCTGAATTGATTTTAAAAATGCATGAGTTAACTAAGGAAAACATTGAGCGCATGAATGCTAAATATAAACTTGCTGGAGATAAGGGTAGAAAACATGTTGTGTTTGCACCTGGAGATCTTGTTTGGTTACATTTGCGTAAGGATAGATTTCCTGATTTGCGCAAATCAAAGTTAATGCCACGTGCTGATGGTCCCTTTAAGGTGTTAGAGAAAATAAATGATAATGCATATAAACTTGAGCTGCCTGCAGATTTTGGGGTTAGTCCCACTTTTAACATTGCAGATTTGAAGCCTTATTTGGGTGAGGAAGATGAACTTCCGTCGAGGACGACTTCATTTCAAGAAGGGGAGGATGATGAGGACATCAATACAATTGTTACACCCACAGCCCCTGCTGCTATACATACTGGACCAATTACTAGAGCTCGTGCACGCCAACTAAATTACCAGGTACTTTCGTTTCTTGGTAATGATTCTAATGTTCATGAGAATATGATGCTGCCTAAATTGGATACATTTGTTTTGCTTACAAATGAAGGGCCTAGCTTGGAGAAGGATGAACATTGGAGCAAGAACAAGCATGGAGATGATGGCATGCGCAAGGGGAACAAGAACGGAGTTACAAGTGATGATTTCAGGACTTTGAAGCCACCATAATGGGTGCATGAAGCCTTGGACGAAATATACAAGATGCCACTTCATAAATTTCGTCCCGAGGCTATTTTAGGTGCTGCGTCACCTTATTATTGGGCCAGGCCCATGTAATTTCGAAATACATAAGTATAGGCTATTTTTAGAGTCCGTATGTGTGGGGAAACAAGAGATAGGGTTGATTTCGGACCCCTCCACCAAGGGCCACGAAATTCCCCCCTCTTCCTCCATATATACAGCCCTTAGGGCATCGTTTAGACTTTGGGTTTTGTTTAGATTAAAAGTTCGCCATAGCTGCAACTTCGCGTACTTCGTTTGTGTTCAACGACCAGACAAAGGCGTCACAGAACCCCACCTTGATCAATAAAGCTTTCATCTTATATTCGCAATATCCAGATTGCAATCTTAGTTTCTTGCTTGTTCTTCGTTTGCTCGCAGGAAACAGACCCTCGTGGTCAGGTTGATCGTGCTCCGGCGTGGTCAATAACCTCTCGGAGTTGGTTTAGCGATTGCTAAGGCGCGACGTCCTCGCACGTTCGTAGTCGGATCGTCAAAGTCGACTTCCACCAAAGCGAAATCCACCATCTCATCGAAAGACGGGACACCTTTGCCTCTATCACAAACTGGCCCAAAACCCATCTAACTCCCCTCCATGCTCTCGATCGTTCGATCACGATCGTGTGGGCGAAAACCGCTCCTCATTTGGACTCTCCTAGCTCCCTCTACCTATAAATATGTGCACCTCCCCCGAAATCCCGCAGTCCAACCCTAGCCCTGTCCCTCCTCGCGCCGTCGGACATGTCCGCCTGGCAGCCGGACATGTCCACTTCCGCTGCCACGTCGTCCGGACCAATCCTGGGGCGACACGTCATCGCCGCCGCCGCCTCAGCCAACCACCACGTGACACGAGTCCCCGCCAGATCCCCACAGCGCCGCGGCCCGCGAGGCCCGAAGTGGGCCCGCGCGAGCCCGCGCGCCGCCGCCGCCTGGCCCGTCTGCCCGCCCGTGCCCGGCGCCCTGCTCGGCCGCCGCAGGCGCCGCGCCACCGCGCCGGAACCCCGCCGCCGCGTCCCTCCGGCCTGCCCCGAGCCTCCTCCGCCGGCTCGCCCCGGATCCCCGCCGCCCTCCGCGCGCGCCCAAGCGCCTGGCCCCGCGCCCCGTCGCCCTCAGCCCCTGGGCGCCGCCTCCGCGACGCGCCGGTCGCCGGCGTTCGCCGCCAGCGCCGCCCGTCCCCGGCCGCGCCCAGCGCGCCGCGCCTCATCTCCTCGCCGGCGTCCCGCGCCTCCTCGCGCCCGGATCCGGCTGGATCCGGTCGGGGAGAGGCCCCGCCGCCGCGCCCCGTCGCCGGAGCTCCCTCGCTGGCGTCTCCCCCGCGCTCCGGCAAGCCCCAGCCGCGACCCTCTTCTTCTCCGGCGAGCCCGATCCAGATCCGGTTGACTTTTCCCCGAGGTCCAAAATTCTGCAGTCCCGAGTTATTTTACATTATCATGGCATGTTCGACGCATCATATCTCTGCACCCGTAGCTCCATTTCGTGCATGTAATATGTCAAATTGTTCGCCTTAACGAGTACATCATTTCATTCCATTACATCATATTCATTTGAGCTCATCTTGATGACTGAATCATCATTGTAAGAGTGCTTCATGATGTTTTCTGCTGTCTGTTAACAGAACGAGCTCTTTTGTCATTTTTGCCATGATTGATGTGTGCATCCTATGAGATTGATGTCTACATGTGTTTTGAACTATGCGATGTCTTCTTTACAGAGGTGCTTACCATGTATTTTTTTGATCAATGTGGTGACTAGCACAAGCATGCAAACTAGGCATCGTGATGTTGCTGATTTTAGTCCCTATTCTGCTGTTATTTTGATGCCATATAAACTTGATGCTACAGAGAGATCCATGCATATTTTGTGATACTTCAGTAAGGATGTTTTGAACATATGGTTATGCTCTATCCATCCCTGCCCTTGGTTGCAATTATGGAGTAGTCTAGCATGTCATTTTCGTGCTCTACTTTTGCTTCAAAATGTTTCCTGGCAGATTGTCTACTTGTTATTCAATTTTGCCAAGGTTGCTATAGTTGATCCTTGCATGCTATGGACTTGTTCTTGCCTTGTTTTGTTTCATAAACATGTCTTCTTGATGATGCTATGCTTATCTTGTCATGCAATGACTTGTGGTGAGTGTATCGAGCTTGTTAAGTAGGGTACATGCTGTTGCTGTTTTGCTAGGCTGAATCTGTTATTTCGTGATGCTATATAAACATGTTGCTACTAATCATTCTATGTATAATCTAGAGATGTTCTGTAAACATGTTTTGATCTACATGTCATCCTCTATCCATCCATGCCCCTGGTAGCATTTATAGCTTGATGTAGCTTGTTGTAATCTTGCTCTAAAGTTGCTTGATAATGTTGTTGTCAGCCTGTTAACATTAAGTTCAGTTGTTTCCATGTGTTTTGCTAGTGTTCCATGCACCCTATGAACTTGATATTGCCATGCTTAGCTTCACAAACATGTCTTCTTACTGTTGGTTGCCTTGCCATGCCATGTAATGATCTGTAGTGAGTTGCACAAGATCATCTACATGCCTTCATAATTCTGTTTCTGCCATGTTTGAATCTGTATTATAACTTGCTATGTTTACATGGGTGCCATCATATTTTCTGATCCTTTTTGGCTTATGGTCAGTAAAGGACTTTTGATCTATGCATTTAGTAGATTCCTGCCATGCCTTTGTTTGCTATTATAAGTTCCTGTAACATGTTGTTTGATAGCTCTGAACATTGCATCGTGATGTTATTTTCTGCAAAGTCTGAATTGTTATAACTTGCAATCTTACCATGTGTGTTTGAGCATGTTCTAGTGATTTCTGGAGATAGCTCAGTGTTCATGTTTTGTAATGCTTTACCTGTACATCATGTACATGCCTTTTGTTATCATGTTGGGGTGCTGTAGCATGTTGTTTTGATGCTTGTAATATGCCTAGTTGCTGTTTTGGACAACTTGTCCTTATAACTTGTATAGTGCATGTGTTGAACCGTTGCTCCGTTTTGAGTGTGCTCTATATGAAACTTGCTTAGAATTGCATGTAGTTTCATATTATCATGTTGCATCCTTGTTTTGGTGTGTTTGCTTGATGTTCGAATGCATTTTGCATCAATGCCATGTTTAACTTGTTTTGCACATATCTTCTAGGTCATAGCTCCGAACTAATTGAACTTTATATGTAACTTGACTAGAATCTCGTGTAGATCATCTTTGTGCACCTTAACTTGCTGTTTAACAACTTGAACATAAGGTTTATTCAGATCTGGACCAATTTCGAAATATACATATGAGGACTTACCAGATTTGTTATATGTTGTTCTCGGCCTCACTTAAACTTGCCTTGATGTGTTGTTCTTGTTTGCATCATCTCTTGCCATGAGTAGCTTTATGTAGTCTTGTCTTGCATCATGCTTGTTATGCATAATGTCATGTTCATGTGTGGTGTGTTTACTATGTTGTGTGCTTCTTCTCGATAGTTCCCGTTTCGTTGCGATCGTGAGGATTCGTTCGTCTACGCTTGGTTCGGCTTCATCCGTTCGTCTTCTTCATGGACTCGTTCTTCTTCCTTGCGGGATTTCAGGCAAGATGACCGCTACCCTGGATCTCACTACTATCATTGCTATGCTAGTTGTTTCGTTCTATCGCTATGCTGCATTACCTATCTTTTGCTCATCAAGCCTCCCATATTGCCATGAACCTCTAACCTTTGACACCTTTCCTATGCAAACTGTTGTTTGGCTATGTTACCGCTTTTGCTCAGCCCCTCTTATAGCGTTGCTAGTTGCATGTGAAGTTGAAGATTTCTCCATGGTGGACAGGATTTTGGTTGGGATATCACAATATCTCTTATATTATTAATGCATCTATATACTTGGTAAAGGGTGGAAGACTCGGCCTTTTGCCTGGTGTTTTGTTCCACTCTTGCCGCCCTAGTTTCCGTCATACCGGTGTTATGTTCCCGGATTTTGCGTTCCTTATGCGGTCGGGTGATTGATGGGACCCCCTTGATAGTTCGCTTTGAATAAAACTCCTCCAGCAAGGCCCAACCTTGGTTTTACCATTTGCCTCACCTAGCCCTTTTTCCCTTGGGAGTCGCACTCTCGAGGGTCATCTTTATTATAGCCCCCCCGGGCCAGTGCTTGTCTAAGTGTTGGTCCGAACTAGAGCCCTTTGCAGCGCCCCCTCAGGGAAATTTAGGTCTGGTTTTAGTTGTACGGATTGCTCATCCGGTGTTGCCCTGAGAATGAGATATGTGCAGCTCCTATCGGGATTGTCGGCGCATCGGGCGGTCTTGCTGGTCTTGTTTTACCATTGTCGAAATGTCTTGAAAACCGGGATTCCGAGTCTGGTCGGGTCTTCCTAGGAGAAGGTCTATTCCTTCGTTGATCGCGAGAGCTTGTCATGGGCTAAGTTGGGACACCCTTGCAGGGTATAATCTTTCGAAAGCCGTGCCTGCGGTTATAGGCAGATGGGAATTTGTTAATGTCCGGTTGTAGATAACTTGACACCAGATCCGAATTAAAACGCATCAACCGCGTGTGTAGCCGTGATGGTCTCTTTTCGGCGGAGTCCGGGAAGTGAACACGGTTTCTTTGTTATGTTTGACGTAAGTAGGAGTTCAGGATCACTTCTTGATCATTGCTAGTTGACGACCGTTCCGCTTGCTCTCTTCTCGCTCTTATTTGCGTATGTTAGCCACCATATATGCTTAGTCGCTGCTGCAGCCTCACCACTTTACCCCTTCCTTTCCCTTTAAGCTTTGCTAGTCTTGATACCCATGGTAATGGGATTGCTGAGTCCTCGTGGCTCACAGATTACTACAACAACAGTTGTAGGTACAGGTTGTGCGATGAACATGACGCGAGAGCGATGTTGCTTGTTTGGAGTTCTTCTGCTTCTTCTTCGATCAGGGATAGGTTCCAGGTCGGCAGCCTGGGCTAGCAGGGTGGATTTCGTTTGAGTTTCTGTTTGTGTTTCATCCGTAGTCGGATGATGCTCTTATGTATTGTGATGTTGTATTCGTGTGGCATTGTATGCCTTATGTATGTATCCCCATGTATTATGTAATGTTGATGTAATGATATCCACCTTGCAAAAGCGTTTCAATATGCGGGTCTATCCTTGGTGGGACCTTCGAGTTCCTTTTGGATAGGGTCGAATATTGGGCGTGACAAGAGTATTCAACCCAAATTTATTGATTCAACACAAGGGGAGCCAAAGAATATTCTCAAGTATTAGCAACTGAGTTGTCAATTCAACCACACCTGGAAACTTAATATCTGCAGCAAAGTGTTTAGTAGCAAAGTAATATGATAGTGGAGATAATGGTAACAAAAGTAAAGACAGCAAAAGTAATGTTTTTGGTATTTTGTAGTGATTGTAACAGTAGCAACAGAAAAGTAAATAAGTGTAAACCAGTATATGGAAAACTCGTAGACACCGGATTAGCGATGGATAATTATGCCGGATGTGGTTCATCATGTAGCAGTCATAACATAGGGTGACACAGAACTAGCTCCAGTTCATCAATGTAATGTAGGCATGTATTCCATATATAGTCATACGTGCTTATGGAAAAGAACTTGCATGACATCTTTTGTCCTACCCTCCCGTGGAAGCGGGGTCCTATTGGAAACTAAGGGATATTAAGGCCTCCTTTTAATAGAGAACCGGAACAAAGCATTAGCACATAGTGAATACATGAACTCCTAAAACTACGGTCATCATCGGGAGTGGTCCCGATTATTGTCACTTCGGGGTTGCCGGATCATAACACATAGTAGGTGACTATAGACTTGCAAGATAGGATCTAGAACACACATATATTCATGAAAACATAATAGGTTCAGATCTGAAATCATGACACTCGGGCCCTAGTGACAAGCATTAAGCATAGCAAAGTCATAGCAACATCAATCTCAGAACATAATGGATACTAGGGATCAAACCCTAACAAAACTAACTCGATTACATGATAAATCTCATCCAACCCATCACCGTCCAGCAAGCCTACGATGCAATTACTCACGCATGGCGGTGAGCATCATGAAATTGGTGATGGAGGATGGTTGATGATGACGACGGCGACGAATCCCCCTCTCCGGAGCCCCGAACGGACTCCAGACCAGCCCTCCCGAGAGAGATTAGGGCTTGGCGGCGGCTCTGTATCGTAAAACGCAGTGATTTCTTCTCTCTGATTTTTTTCTCCCCGAAAGCCAATATATGGAGTTGGAGTTGGCGTCGGAGGGCCACCAGGGGGCCCACGAGGTAGGGGGCGCGCCCAGGGTGGGGGCGCCCCCCACCCTCGTGAGCAGGGTGTGGGCCCACGTGTCTTCATCTTTTGCGAGGATTTTTCTTTATTTTTTCTAAGGTGTTCCGTGGAGTTTCAGGAGATTCCGAGAATTTTTATTTTCTGCACATAAAACAACACCATGGCAGTTCTGCTGAAAACAGCGTCAGTCCGGGTTAGTTCCATTCAAATTATACAAGTTAGAGTCCAAAACAAGGGCAAAAGTGTTTGGAAAAGTAGATACGACGGAGACGTATCAGTGTGCTGCTAGAGAATTCCTAGACAAACACAATGCAAAAATAATCAATTCATTTGGACTTATGGTTTGAAAGTCGTGGCTGGTCAAAGTTCTGGTCAATATTTGAATTAAAATCAAATAAAAAGAAAAAAGAGGGGGGGTGATGTCGAAGGCGTATTTCAGCGGGGCGCCACCACTTATACCACTTCGGGCGCGGCTGTGGGGCTGATAGTGGGCCCCCACTGTCAAGTTTAGAGGGAGAGAGAGGGTAACAGAGGAGGGATGGCGATGCACCGGTGATTCTTCGGCGAGGAGAGGTCGGCCACCGCCGTGGATGGAGGGGATGGACGCACAAGACTACGGGGAGTTCGTACGTACCCAAAACATGGCTAGGGATGGCTGGATCGGCTCGAGATCTTCATCTGCAGCGGCAACTGCCGTCGGGGTTTGTCGGAGAGGAAGAAGATGGCGTGAGGAGGCGACTCTAGGGGATCCAACTGCACCAGGGCACACCAGAGATCACCAGGGACAGGCCGGAGAAGCTAGTCAAGCTCGAGCGGCTCTAGAGAGGTGTGCAGAAGCAGAGGGGTTCGTCGGCAAACTCCAGTCCGGAACAGCGGCCAGAGGCCTGCCCGGCCAGGCTGCCGCTATCTACGGAGTCGTGGTAAGTGTGTGAGTGTGAGGCGATGCTCGGAGAGGCCGGGGAGGGGTTCTATTTATAGGCGAGGGAGGAGGGGGCTCGAGGCTCGGCCGGAGTTCTCTGGAGTCAGCGCATGCGACAAACGGTGTCAGTGAGAGGGGGAGAAGCATCCATGGCTCACACGGCCACCGTGGGCGAGCGAGGACAAGCACAGGAGACGGGTGGCGATGAGAGCAAGGGCATGGGCGGATTGTATGCTTGGCCGCGTCGTCCCGTGCTCGCTATGGCGAGCTCCAGCGTCGGCGAGCGCCAGGGCAGAGTTAAGGGCGTCGAGATGATGATTGTGGTGAGGTTTGGCAAGGTGTGGCAAGCGGGGAAGGGAGCACGCGCGCAACAGGAGCGTCGGCGGCATCCAGAGCGCGTCGATACGCAGCCTGGCATGGTGCACATGCGTGGTCTCCGCGTGAACTCTGGCATAGAGCCACACCATGCACTAAATTCATGTCGGGCGTGTAGTCCTTGATGGTTTGGGTTGCTCCAAGGGTTTGAGTTGCTCACAGGTGAGCTGCGCGTGAGTGTATCAACTTGGCAAGTTTTTGGACAGAAACTTGTGAGGTTAACTGGGAGAGATCTAGAAGGGTTTTAGGGATGATCTTTGGAGGTTAAGGATTTCTTAGGAGGGTAATGAAGCTATAAAATTTTCAGCTTCATTGGATCAAGGAAAAAATACACTTCCTTTGTAAAGGGCATTTTCTGGTCAGAAAAGAAAATATTTTCTATAGCAAAAATATTCCAAAGAACTATGAAATATTTTTGCATAGGGAGGTGTGGCAAGGTCCAAAGAATATTCAGGAATTTTCTCAAAATTTTATGGCCAAGAAAAATGAGGGTTGCTTTGGAGCATATGTTGCTAAAGTGAATATCAGATAGAGAAATGAATATTTATCATTTATGAAAAATATTCCTATGGCCATTTTCAGAAAAACCAGAGAGGAAATGATGTGTGTGCGAGAGAGGTGAGTCACTTGGGTGAAAATCAAGGACATGCCCAAGTGATTAATTCCAACTGAGTTGATTCAAAACCTCAAATTCGAATCAAATGGCAAACAAATCCAGAAAAGGAAGGATGGCAAAAACCAGGGTGTCACAATGATGTCCAAACTAAGCAGATGGCATTGCGACAGAGCAGAATGACAGTACTTGAATTTGAAAACATGTTATCATGAATGGAATAGGTACTGAAAAACAGGAAGGCATGACATATTTACATGTATGATCAGCAGGCTAGGCACATGGCATTGCAACAGAGTAGATGCACTCCAGGACATTATATGCATGATGTACCCATATCACGAGCCAAGTTAGAGCAAGGACCTTTGGGGTGAATAGGATTCATCATCTTTCTGCAACTCTTCTGTGAACTACCTTTTGTGTTCCATCATATTGTATATCATTGACGTCTAGTTTGTTGGCGTTACATTGCTTCACAAGGTTCTTGTGGATAGGTCAGTGTGTGCAATTATATCTGACATACATGAAAGACAACTAGTAGTTAGATTATGTAATGAGTGCCTGTAGGAGACGACATAAATAGCAGGACTGGACTTAACTAGCAGCAATAGGTCTCAAAAACTAAAGGGAGAACATAGATGAAAGCTATATAATATGTACTGTTTGTACTCGAGATTAACTAGATGGCACACAGAAGTATTAAAGAACAACAACATAGGTAATACTAGAAGTGGTATAATCACCAGCCCGTGGGATATCATTGGCTGATGGATCTTAACTATGGAACAGCTTTAACTCCTGGACAAGTCTCTTATCTGAACTATGGAACAACGTTAAGTCTTGAAAAATACTCTTAAGAGATCAACATGAATATACAATGACATGTGATAATCTATTTTCCATGCTTAGATGAATAATGAAGCCATAAATGTTGCACACAAGTAAGATGTGGGTACAACCTATCTGGCTGCCATCCATAGGAGTGAGCATCATCTGCTGACTTGTCGATGGCCCTACGATTGTTGTGGTTGTCCATGTCGGGCATGCACATTCGAGGCAGGAAACTGCTGAGTGGGGACTATAGCTCCTTTTGGTGTATGCTTCCCTTGTTGGAGCAGCTATGGTGCGAAGGAAGACGGTGTGGGTGAAGATGCAGAAAACACATAATGTTAAGAATGACACATATCATCGATCTTGGGTCTAATAAATAAGACTGGTCTAACAAATAAGGCGCCAGTTCACCAGGCCGCAAGACTGGTCACACGACTGTTGACTGAAAACTAAGTTGGGGTCACATGCTTTTTTTGGTACTATCTGATCTATGCCAGACAGCTGGATGACCGTCTTGTGCCTCCTGGCTGACACTGTTCAGGATCTTCCCGAAGAGCCAATGACCACCAACGGAGCAGCCTGCCTCCGTTGTCCCTGGCCACAACAACTCCGACCAACCCCCTCCCCCTGCCCCACCAAACTGTCGTGGTTGCATTGCCCGTGGCCAAACCACAAAGATTCGCCGTCATCCAGATTCGGCGGCAGCAGTACCTTCAACCCACGCAACACTAAGATAGGCACCTAAACGCTGCTTCCACAGTGAACCTGCGCCCCCGCACCCCTACGATAGACACCGAGGCACTGCTGCCCCAGCCAACCGGCAGCCTAGGAGCTCCGGCGCCTCGAGGGGTGCTGCTTCTGTCCATTGGGAATAGACCGGCCCAGAATAAAAAATCAGGCGACTGACGCCTAATAAATAAAGTGATTTAAGATGAGTGTACAACCTATCTTGCGGCCTGGTGAACTAGGCAGCTCCAACTGCCGAGTCGGTGAGGCTGACTTGCGATGGTCAATGCTACGGGGAAGCAGCGCCGGGGCCGTGGATGCATCCGAAGTTGGAGCCGCTCCGCCACCGTGCACAACAACGCGGGTGAATCGGCTCCTGTACGATTCACGCCGTCACCGTCATGGCAGCTCTGGCAGAAAGGAGTAAGTGGCACATGGCCCAGTGCACGATGGCAAATGGACAATGGCTCCGGCATTGAGGAGGAGGGTGGCAGTGAATTTGGTGTAGTGGGGGTGCCATGGAGGAGGGGCTGAGTTTTGATGGCTGGGGAGAAGTTGATTTGGCGCCCACAGTGTATGAATGGGGAATTGGGAGGGGGAACCATGTCTTACGGACACATTTGTCTGAAATGTGGGGGAACTTATTGTTCTACTCATGCCTTTTGGTGTGTCGGCTTGGGTCTGTGTCTTGAGGGTTCGGGATAGTAGAGTAACTTTGCTTCTCCCAAACAGTGGGCGCCAGTGATTTCGGGTGAGGAGGGCGTGTTTTAAAATAGTGGGCGTGAGCAATTTCGGCCAAGGAGAGGGTGTTTTGCTGCCCATGGTTTATGATTCAGCACCTGTCATTTTGGCTAAGGAGAGGGTTCGCTTGGATGAAGATACAAACCTACCCTCGATTTACAACGTGCCAATTGATGTGGGTCCCAGATAGGCCGGTAATTTCGCATCTCCCATTTATTTGCTCGGGCGAATTCCACCGAGCAGAGGGTGTTTAGTGCTTAGTTCAAATTTTGGAAGAATGAGCATCCACGTCTACCTTACCAAGTCATTCTGAATAAAATTTGAAATATTAGCTGGTCACTTCTTTTTTAGATGGTGAGATGATGCTCAGGACTAATGTGTTTTTACATGCTCGTTGCTATCGATATATTTGAAAAATAGTTGGCTGATAAGCGCATTTCATATACATAATTTTGGCACACAAATAACCATATTTTGTGATCTGACCATCAATTCTTGCTATGAACTGTTGCATATTTGAATGAAAATCATTTAAAGGGATCATTTACTTGTGAGTTATTGCTTTCGCAAAAAAGTGCATAAAGGCACTATAATCGTCAAGACTCTGTCTATGTGGCTATCGAGAACTACTCAAGTGAAAAGAAGAGAAGGAAGAATGAACTTGTGCTTGATGAATTGAAGTAACCAGGGGCAAGCTAAAGAAGAAAAGGGGCCTTCTTGTGAAGAAAGTAGAAAATGAGAAGGGCCAGATCAGAAAAGTGGGGCCTGACTACACAGCTCTCTCCCTCACCCCTCCTCCACCTCCGGCCGCTGCCACGGCCAGGCCGGCGTGGTGGTGCGCCTCCGCGCCATCCATCCACCAGCACCACCATCGCCTCCAGCCACCTCAAATCACTGCGCCATCCATCTCCACACCACCGCGGCCAACCAGCGCACATCCCTGTTGCTCCCCTTCTTCTCCAATGCCCCTGCTGCTGCTCTTCTCCTCTACACGTCCAAACTGCCGATGCCTCCTCTCCAACGCCCATACTGCTACTTCTTATCCTACTCTTGCTGCCGCTCCTCTCTCTCTCTCTCTAATGCCCCTGCTTCTTCCCTGAATTCCTAACTACTGCTGCTCTTCTACCTTCCCTTTTCCTCGCTGCTGCCGAACCTGCTCATTGCTACCGCCCTTCTTCCCCGAACCTTGCCGCCGCTCTTCTTCCCCTCAACTTCCTGCTGCTGCCTCTTCTTCTTCTCTAAACCTCTCTCCATCCCCACACTGCTGCTCCTCTCTCTATCCCTACGCTGCTCTGCTTCTTCTCTGAACCATTCACTTGCTGTTGCTTTTCCTCACCAGACCGAGCATGATGCTGTTTGGTGTGTGTACTTCACAAGTATTGATAGTGTATGATGAAGAGATATGTTAATTCCTGGGACATGTAATTGTTCTTATAATTTTGTTCATCAGTGAGAATTGGTACTGTTGCTTGTGACCCTCAATTTGTATGTATGAGATCTAGCTAAACCTATCATTTATATACTGCACTTGTAGAGTAGTGTCCAGTTCTCAGTCCCTGTGTTAGCTCAAGTACATGTGATATATATACATGTGTGTGTTTGTAATGTGAGTTATATCAGTTATGTCCTATATCCACGATTCTTCCCTCTGTTACATGTTAGATAAATATATGTGTTCTAGTATTGTCGTTTCCCTTTGGTAATTTTGGTATGCTTGTGATTGAAGTACTTCTGATCATGTCCCTTGATCTTAATTCTTCTCTTTCATACTAGTTGCTGAACATATATGTGTTGTTGTCTTGTAGTTTTCCTTGCTTCTCATGTCATCCCGTGTTAGTATTTTAGTTCCCAAGGTAAAACAAATAAAAAGACCAAAAGGATGGTGAGTACATTTTATTTGTCAATGATTTCCTGGAACAAACTTGCTTTATTTTCATTTGTCTTGCAATATCAAAAACCTTTTTGTCTGATCTAGCTTTAGCCAAGCACGACTGTCGTCGCCTAGTCCCTGAGGAGAACACGACATCTGTACTTTGGGCAAAATATTCCACTACATTTTCAATTGATCATTTTGGCGCCGTTGTCGGGGACTAGCGTCAAGCGACTGTGTTAGGCTATAGACTAGGTTTTTCTTGTTTTTTTCTTTGTGCCATATATTTGTGATATATCTCTAACCACTAACCCCTGTTCTAGCTAGTATCTCTTTGTTTTCTTTTCCTTTTTGTAGGTTGGATTATCCTCTGAGAAATGGCATTCTATTCAGATCATCATACTTTTGCGAGCAACACTACAAACAACATGGAAAGTCTTCAAGATCGGATAAGTAAGATTTCTCGTCAATTAGATGAATTAGCTCAGCAGCGAGGTATAGTTATTGAGGATAGGCCTATCTCTTATGATCCTTATTCTAGAGGCCATTCTTGTGTTGCTCCTACCTGCCATATTTGTGGATATCAGGGCCGTTCACCCGCCGAATGTCAGCGTGGTTATTCTCACCCTCCAGATTGTTTTGGTATGAGCTTTGCTCAGCATCATGTCTCATACCAAAACAATTACTCACATGGGTGGCCTGAAAACCACAATATGTCATATAGGAGCAACAACCGTGAGGTCTCACCATTTGCTTCTAGTAATCATATGCATGGATTTAGGTACAATGAGGAGAGCACAATTATGCACCACAACAATTTCATTCAGCTCCTATTCATGTACCTCAACACTGAGAGATGTGTCCAGTGGAGTTAAATGGTCCTCCATTTGGTCAGTCAACAACCCCAACACCCTATGTTTCATTAGAGCAATCTCATGTGCAAGTGCCCACAAGATGAGTTCGATGATATAGACAAGCTCACACTACTTAGCCTTGAGTTCACTTGGAGTGCTGAAGATGATCCAATTAGGCCGGTGATACTAGCTGAAATGAAGAAGATCAAGAGTGGGAATGAGCTAGTGGAAGAAGTAAAGAAGATTGAGAAGAACATCAACGCCGGCAGTAGTATATCATCACAACTTGAGCTGAGTATTTCTGGGATGTCCCTTGGTACATGTGAGGTTCCAATGCCTTCACATTCAGCTGAGCAAGATAGGGAGAGCCCAAAGGAAGAAAGACCTCAGATTGAAGAAGAAATACTCGAAGACAAGGAACAAGATGATCCAGAGCTCGAACAACCAAGTGATCAAGTTGAAGACTCATCATCTACTACTCCCAAAGAAGTAAAAGAAGCTCTTGTAATTGAACTTGAAGAACCAGAAATTCATTTGCCCATCGTCATACAAGAGCGTGATGTAGCAGGTTTATCTAATCCTCTCGATGACATGCGTCCTTATGATTCCCTTTCTTCTACCTTGCATTACTTGATACCATCACTTAAGGTAGATTTGAGAAAGTATTTTCTTGTATACGATGATATATACCCTGTTTATGGCATTGCTCACATTTGTTATGATGACACTTATTTTCCTCATGCTAGACCTATGCTTAATAAAACATTTCATTTTCATGCTAGTCTGGAGCTTAATGATTCATATCATCCTCATGCTAGCATTGAACTTACTTATTTCTACCATCCTAAACATGTGCTTTATAGCTATGCTTATGTAATTGGGTACTCTATTGATGATTTAGAGGGCATTACCCCTGTCACTGTATTGTCTCTTTTGTTGAGTGCTTTTTCAGGTTGTTGCTTCTGCATCGTTCACTTTATGCTGACCAGGTTCAAGGCGACATTCCTTGGGACCCTGGCGGATCCTGAGCATGGAGATGAGGAGAAGCAATGGGCACATACGCGAGGAAGGGAGAAGGTGGAGAAAGCATGAGGATAGATAAGCAAAATGAGAGGAGCTATAGTTGGTGAGGTGATCGAGCGAGTGCTACATGATCAAAGCCCGGGAGCTGTTTTATGACCCATTCTGAATATGTCATCCATTTATACATGCTAAATTCAATTGCTATTTGGGGTTGCTTGAGAAAGTTATTAAATGTTATCATGTTGAATTTTACCTTTGACATATGGTGCTTGATGAGAATATGCGAACAGAGTGTTAAATGACTTGTAAACTAGTGATCTACACAATGCTTGCTTTGCTCATAGTAGTGAAGGCTATTAGTTTTGAGTGCTCAAATCCCCAGTACACTAGAAAACTAAATCATTTTATGATTTTACCTTGGTACACCTAGATCATTAAGTGTCAGATGTTGAGTTTGTGCCAAGTGTGTTCCCATTTAGAGCAATCACCTAACCACTATGGATTAGCATGTTACGTTCCCTAGATCGGTAGCATGTGAACCAGACATGGAGAAGTGAGGATTCTTGTTTTTTGTGCTTATGCGTTGTTCATTTAAAAAATTATATCTTATAATGAATAATTATCTAATCTACCTAACAGTAGCATGTCATGTTCCCTGGATCGGTGGCTTGTGAAATCTGGTTGGATCGGATAGGAGTTAATTATATTAAAAAAATTGTAATTGTCGAACCAGGTGTATACCATGTTCTCTGGATCGGTGGTATGTTCCTTTGGGGAGACAAACAAAAAAAACTGTACAATTGGTTGAGCCGGGTCTATACCATGCTCTCGGGGATCGGTTGTATGTTTCTATCGTGAAGTACTTCTGTTCATGTCCCTTGATCTTAATTCTTATCTTTCATACTAGTTGCTGAACATATATGTGTTGTTGTCTTGTAGTTTTCCTTGTTTCTCATGTCAGCCTGTGCTAGTATTTTAGTTCCCAAGGTAAAACAAATAAAAACAACAAAAAGATAGTGAGTACATTTTATTTGTCAATGATTTTCTGGAACAAACTTGCTTTATTTTCATTTGTCTTGCAATATCAAAAAACTTTTCGTCTGACCTAGCTTTAGCCGAGCATGACTGTCGTCGCCTAGTGCCTGAGGAGAACACGACATGTGTAGTTTGGGCAAAATATTCCACTACATTTTCAATTGATCATTGACCCACTCAAAAATGGGAATCAAACCCAAAATGAAATATCTCGATTCCATGAAATACCTCGTTCACCCATTCAAAATTGTGGACTAAATCCAAAATTGAACACCTCAATTGAGTAGAATGTTGTATTATCTTGGTTTCATGAAATGGCTCATTGAGCCATTCATAGTCGGATCATCAAAGTTTACTCCATGAACATGCTTGATCGAGCCAATGGTGTCCCATATTTCGATGAGATGGTGGTCATCATTTTTGGTGGAGTAGACTTTGACGATCCGACTACGAACGTGCGAGGACGTCATGCCTTAGCAATCGCTAAACCAACTCCGAGAGGTCATTGACCATGCCTGAGAACGATCAACCTGACCACAGAGGTCTATTTCCCGCAAGCAAACGAAGAACAAGCAAGCAACTAAAATTGCAATCTAGATATTGCAAATAAAAGAGGAAAGCTTTATTGATCAAGTGGGGTTCTATGACGTCTTTGTCTGGTCGTTGAACACAAATAAAATACACGAAGTTGCAGCTATGACGAACTTTTAATCTAAACAAAACCCAAAGTCTAAACGATGCCCTAAGGGCTGTATATATGGAGGAAGAGGGGGGAATTTCGTGGCCCTTGGAGGAGGGGTCCGAAACCAACCCTAGCTCTTGTTTCCCCACACATACAGACTCTAAAAACAGCCTATACTCAAGTATTTCAAAATTACATGGGCGTGTCCCAATAATAAGGCGACGCACCACCTATAATAGCCTCTGGACGAAATTTAGGAAGCAGCATCTTGCATATTTCGTCCAAGCCTTTATGCACTCATTATGGTAACTTCAAAGTCATGAAATCATCAGTTGAAACTTCATTCTTGTTCCCCTTGTGCATGCGATCATCTCCATGCTTGAACTTGCTCCAAGGTTCACCTTTCTTTTCCAAGCTAGGCCCTTCATTGGTAAGCAAAACAAATGTATCCAATTTAGGTAGCATCATATTCTCATGAACATTAGAATCATCACCAAGAAACGAAAGTACCTGGTAATTCAATTGGCGTGCTAGTAATTTGTCCAGTATGTATAGCAACAGGGGTTGTGGGTGTAACAATAGTATTGATGTCCTCATCATCCTCCCCTTCTTGAAATGAAGTCGTCCTTAAGAGAAGCTCATCTTCCTGATCCAAATAAGGCTTCAAATTTGCAATTTTAAAAGTGGGACTAACCCCAAAATCTGTAGGCAGATGAAGTTTATATGCATTATCATTTATTTTCTCTAACACCTTAAAAGGACCATCAACACGTGTCATTAGCTTTGATATGCGCAAATTAGGACATCTATCCTTACGCAAATGTAACCAAACAAGATCTCCAGGTGCAAAAACAACATGTTTTCTATCCTTATCTCCAGCTAGTTTATATTTAGCATTCATACGCTCAATGTTCTCCTTAGTTAACTCATGCATTTTGAAGACCAATTCAGCACGTTGCTTAGCATCAAATTAACCTTCTACGAAGATGGAAGAGGCAACAAATCAATAGGTGCATGAGGTAGAAAACCATACACAATCTCAAGAGAGCACATCTTAGTAGTAGAATGCAGCGAACAATTATAACCAAATTCAATACGAGGCTAGCATTCTTCCCACATTTTCTTATTATTCTTCAAAACAACCCTAAGCATAGTAGACAATGTTTTGTTAACTACTTCAGTTTTTCCATCAGTTTGGGGGTGACATGTTGTACTAAAAAGCAGTTTAGTCCCCAATTTAGCCATAATCATCTCCAAAAGTGGCTAAGAAATTTAGTATCATGATCTGAAACAATAGTATTGGGCACACCATGCAAGCGAATAATTTCACGAAAAAACAAATCAGCAACATTAGCAGCATCATCGCTTTTATGGCATGGTATGAAGTGTGCCATTTTCGAAAATCTATCCATGAAAACAAATATGCTATCCCTCCCCTTCTTTGTTCGAGGTAAATCTAAAACAAATTTCACAGATATATCCTCCCAAGGAACATTAGGTACAGGCAAAGGTATATATAAACCATGATGATTGAGTCGTGACTTAGCTTTTTTGACATGTAGTGCAGCGAGCAACAAACGCTCAACATCCCGTATCATCTTTGGCCAAAAGAAATGTGTAGCAAGTATATCCTCTGTTTTCTTCATGCTAAAGTGTCCCATTAATCCTCCTCCATGCGCTTCCTGCAACAACAAAAGACAACAGAGCTAGCTGGAATGCGTAGCTTGTTAGCACGGAACACAAATCCATCATTAACGACAAACTTGTTCCATGTTCTTCCTTCTTTACAATTCTGCATTACATTTCTAAAATCAGTATCATGCACATATTGATCTTTGATGGTCTCCAAACCAAATATTTTAAAGTCAAATTGTGAAAGCATAGTATAGCGATGAGACAATGCATTAGTAATAACATTTTCTTTACCCTTCTTGTGTTTAATAGCAAAAGGAAAAGTCTCAATGAATTCAACCCATTTAGCATGTCTACGATTCAGTTTGGCTTGACCTTTAATATGTTTCAAAGATTCATGATCAGAATGTATAACAAATTCTTTAGGCTATAAATAATGTTGCCATGTTTCTAAAGTCCGAACAAGAGCATATAATTATTTATCGTAAGTAGAATAGTTCAGACTAGGCCCACTTAGTTTTTTAGAAAAGTCATCTTGTAATAACACACCTCCTGATCCAATTCCACTAGCATCATATTCAAACTCAAAAGTCTTATTAAAATCACGAAGTTGGAGTAAAGGAGCATGTGTCAACTTATCTTTCAATACCATGAAGGCTTCTTCCTGTGCGGTGCCCCAAACAAAAGACACATCCTTCTTTGTAAGCTCATTGAGAGGTGCAACAATGATGCTGAAATCTCTCACAAAATGCCTATAGAAACCAGCGAGGCCAAGGAAACTCCTCACTTGAGTGTCCGCTTTGGGCTGCAGACAACTCTCATTAGTTTCAATCTTGGTTTTATCAACTTCAATTCCCTATGGAATAACAACATAGCCAAGAAAAGATACTCAGTCGGTGCAAAAGGTGCACTTCCCAAGGTTACCAAACAAACTTGCATCATGTAGAGCAATAAAAACAACACGTAAATGTTCCAAATGTTCCTCCAAAGATCTTCTATAAATCAGTATATCATCAAAGTAAACTACCACAAATCACCCAATGAAATCACGTAAAACTTCGGAGAATATTGTAGAGCCACTCAATTCATTAAGCATATCATCTAGCCTAGGAATAGGATGACGATAACGAATAGTAATATTATTAATGCCTCTACAATCAACACACATACGTGATGTACCGTCCATTTTGGCACTAGTATAATCGGAATAAGAGATTCACATATATAACCTTGGTCAAGAAGCTCCTGTACTTGACGCATAATCACCTTCGTCTCCTCTAGATTGGTACGGTATGGCGCACGGTTTGGCAGTGAAGCACCAGGAATTAAGTCAATCTGATGCTCAATCCCTCGAATAGATGGTAATCCCAGTGACACGTCTTATGGAAAGACATCAGCAAACTCCTGCAAAGTGTTAGTGAAAGCAGGAGGCAAAGAGGAAGGCACATCCTCGAATGAAAATAATGCATCCTTGCACAGAAAGGATTAGCAAACAAATTTCCTGAAATCTAGATCATCAATATTATATTTGGTGGCAAGTAAACATGCACTTTTCAATTTAATTTCAAAAGCAACACTAGATGGTTTATTATTAGGCTTCATTTGTTGCCTAAATTATTTTGCCACAATATGATTTTCACTCTTATTTTCTCCCGTTTTGCTTTATTATCTCTATTAATATCATCTTTCAAAATGGAATCAAGAGACATAGGAAGCAAAGTAATATGTTTATCCTTATGAACAAGTGTATATTGATTGTTTCTAGCATGGTGTACATATTTTTTTATCAATTTGCCATGGTCTACCAAGTAATAAGGAACATGCTTACATGGGTACTGACAGTGTCCTGGACTAGGGGGTACTCACCACGTTGTCTCCCGATCAGTTGGATTGGGCCGAGGACCCCCATGGTCGTATACTCATGGGCCAGTTCGGACGACCCCTGCCGCATACAAGGAAGACTCCACAAGACTTGGCGCCCAAGACAAGGACTCTCCTAAACCCTAGGCCTCCGGTATCTTAGATAAACCGAGGCCAGGCTAGTCAATAGACGATCTAATATTCATTACTACAATCTCATGGTAGACACCTGTACTATGTACTATCCCCATATGAATACAATCAAAGCAGGACGTAGGGTTTTTCCTCCATCAAGAGGGCCCGAACCTGGGTAAAATCCTGTGTCCATGTTACCATCGCTCCAAGATGCCTAGCTTAGGACCCCTACTACGAGATACGCCGGATATTGAACCGACATTGGTGCTTTCATTGAGAGCCTGCTGGGCGGTCGTCACAGATCGATGGGATGATCAGGTGATATTTTTTCAGATAGATCTGTTTTAGGCTGATCATATTTTTCGCAAATCGTTATTGTCGGCTTGTATGATTTTTGTTTGCAGAAAGCCCATAGAATTTTTTATGCGGCGGCTGCCGCACGCAGGGCTCGGCAGCTCAATTGGTCCGCCCGCATACGGTGTGCTAGCGACGATCTCCAGAATATTATGCCAGAGCCGACACACGCGTAGTGCAGCAGCGGCAGGAGGCCTGGTGGCCAAACTCGGTGCCAACCGCCTGATCAGCTCCATGGAAAAATCCAGCAAAGAACCTCCGTGCGAGCCTATCCATACTTCCCAGGCAGAATAGTGCATGCCGGCTAGCAATACTTCGGATCGGCAGCAGTTTTGGGAGATTCTATCCTTTCTTTTTCTTTCTCCTCATTATTTAACTAAGTTGTACTTTTCTTTAATGGGCTGTCTTCCGTGAATTCACGTGCTGACTTGACCTTAGCCTGAGAAGTAGTACTACTATATACCGTTACTACTTTTTAAGACTAACTGTGTTGTTCAATTTTTTTTGCAAACAACACCGTTGTCGCTCTTTGTTATTTTCCCTTCAGATCGGGTTTGGCTTCGCGCGTATGCACTACCAAGATGAGAAGCGCACGTAGGTACACCGGCGCCTGATTACGTATGGGCACAACCCCGGGTTACCCGATCAGCGCCAGCCCCGTACGCTGGATGTACAGCAACTCGTGAGACCTGCAGTAGTCCAGCCGAGGACCGCGCGACACTACTGCTCGTGCGGAACAGCAAGGAATGATGCATGGAGATGGCCCATGCGGAAGCAACCGCTCATGCGGTATTCATTGGCCTGCCAAGGAGCAACGCCGGACTCCTCACGCGCACCGGCTCACATCAGCTGACAAGAGTTCGGCTCGGTCTCCACGTATTCCACTTCCTGATCGTGATCGGACGAACGCCTCATCCGGAACTCGGATCGCTCTGCGAATTCGGCCTTTGTCGCGCCTTTACTGTAACGAGCCGGCGCCCCACATTGACATTGACTTCGACGCTAGTCCGACCTCGGCACCTAGGACAAATTTCTTCAATTATTTGCTTCATTTAAATTAATTAAGTAGAAGATTTTTTTAGTTATTATCTTTTCTCGTTATTACTTTGGACTTGCACTATTTTATGTGTGCAGGTAATCAACTTCGACTGTGTCACACGGTCAACTCTATGGGCCGATGGCATCGTCCTGCCTGCATCGATCAAGTTGTGGTGTCGCCTCAGAGCGCGTCCTTGTGCCAGCATCTCCGCGGCAACTCTGTCGAGACGACCTTGGCGTTCAGGCCATATTTCTCTAATTATTTACTTTACTTAAATTCATTAAGTAAAGGATTTTTTTAAAATTTATATATATATATATTATTATCTCTGGCCTGCACTATTTTATCTGTCCAGGCAATTGACTTAGACCAGGCCGCACTGTCACCTCGGCGTGCCGACGCCCACAATCTAATTGTGTCATCGCCTTGGCCTATTTGAAGGACGACGGGATTCAAATCAGGGAAAGGATCCTTTCTTCTATTGATTTGATAGAAATTCGTTTTTAAGGTTAGTAAATCAGCAATAGTGTCCTTGCCCATAAGATTCAAATTCTAGGTTCCTCCTAATTTTTCTATAATCAACATGTGTTCTTTTTTCATTTTGGATTTTAAAACATATACGTAAAACACAATCTACTAAATTAATTCTTTGATCTCAATTTCGCCACTCTATTTTAGAACTATGAGACAGAATATTCTGTTTTCTTATTTACTCTTTACTTTATTTTTTCTATTGCATATTGGCACTTATCGAGTATAGAATAGATCTGCTTCTCTTTCTTCTTATGAACAGAATTGGCTTCTTATTTTTAATGGAATGAAATAAATATTCATGCTTTATAACAACTTACTTCAATTTTGATCCTATCCTCCATCAGTATTCGTATAGAACTAGACCGTATCTTTCCTGAAATATAGCCTAGGATGATGGTGTCATTCTCTAGCCGAACGCGGAACATTCCCCTCGATTTGGTATCGCTCACGCAGCCCGCACCGAAACAGTGCTTTACCCCTAGATGTCCAGTCAACTGCTGCACCTCAACGCATTTCGGGGAGAACCAGCTAGCTCTGGGTTCGAGTGGCATTTCACCCCTAACCACAACTCAACCGCTGATTCTTCTTTCTTCCGTGATGAACTGTCGGCACCAGTCCTACATTTTTTTCAATGCCGCCAGCGTTCATCCTGAGCCAGGATCGAACTCTCCATGAGATTCATAGTTGCATTACTTATAGCTTCCTGATGCGAATCGGGCTTTAATGAGTTCTAATATGCAGCGCCAAGCAGTTCCGCTTTCTCGGTCCGAGAAATGCATTGTTGGAACTGGATTGGAACGCCAAACAACTCTAGATTCGAGGGTTTCCATTATAGCCGAACACGAGGGAAAGATCATTTCTACTGATAGTCATAGATACTTTTATCAAGTAGTGGGAAGACTATAAGTATTCCTTTAGTTAACCACCGTTGCTCTAACAAAAATACTTGTATGCACCAAAAACCTCGAGTTCCACGGGGTAAATCCATTAAAAAGGACAAATTTTAGCAGAAGGAGTTGCTACAGTTGGGGGCGAACTTGCGCTGCGTTCGGGAAGGATGAATCGCTCCCGAAAAGGAGTCTATTGATTCTCTCCCAATTGGTTGGATCGTAGGGGCGATGATTTACTTCACGGGCGAGGTCTCTAGTTCAAGTCCAGGATGGCCCAGCTGCGCCAGGGAAAAGAATAGAAGAAGCATCTGACTTTTTCATGCTGAAAACTTGAGCGTTTCTTATCACAACCGTTCTTTGTGGCAGAAGTTTTTACTGGTTCTCCAGGAAAGTATGTTGCTAAACTGCCTGCTGAATCCATGAGCAGGCAAGAGACAACCTGGCAAACTGAAACATCTTAGTAGCCAAAGGAAAAGAAAGCAAAAGCGATTCCCGTAGTAGTGGCGAGCGAAACGGGAGCAGCCTAAACCGTGAAAACGGGGTTGTGGGAGAGCAATACAAGCGTTGTGCTGCTAGGCGAAGCGGTTGAGTGCCGCACCCTAGATGGCTAAAGTCCAGTAGCCGAAAGCATCACTAGCTTACGCTCTGACCCGAGTAGCACCTTCTATTTTATATGATATTTCATAAGAATAAACCATAGGGATAGGGTCTAGAATAGAAGTAATAAAGTGAATAAAAAGAGGGGGCAATCTAAATATTGCTAATATATTAGGACCATCTTATTAATAATTCTAATGAGTTATCTTGGAATTTAGAATCAAATAAAAAACCCTATATTATGCTCAAGGAAAGTAGATATAGATAGGAGCTTGCGCTGCCCTGTGTTGGCAACCCCGCGTCGCCGCTTCATCAACCTACTCGGCCGGAGACTCCGGCATCACCTGCCGACCTGCTTTGTCACCTCGGCTAAACGGGAAGCTTCACCTCTCCACGGCGGTCGTGCCATGTCACCACTTCGGAGTGCCGAGCTCTTTGCTCGGCCACCTTGGGATTGGCTCAGGGCCCGGGACTTCATCCCGCCACAAGCCCGCATCAACACCGAGCACATTAACCAGCTAAGTCAGTCTCATGCTCAAAAACTTCCAGTTTTAAATTTTGTTCGGTTCGACCAAGCATTATAATTTTTTGGCAAAAACTTGCTTGTGAAAAACTTCTTTGTCGAAACCTTGTTTGTGAAACACAAATTCAAATACCCCGTTTAACCGGGGGCTTCCTTTATGGAGCCTTTCCTCTTGCATATGATTATACTTGTACGTCTTCATTCCTTGTTCGTGTATTACGCCACAATATGCACCATATTGACTTAAGTGTTCCGCAAGCTGGGTTGCCTTGCTCCTGTGTTTACCCCTACGTTCCCGATTGTTCGGCTAGGGGGTAAAGGGAGCACCTCTACGATTGTCACGACCGGGTCCTCTGAGCTCTGACCTCAGACTGGGTGAAGCCGAAAGCTAGCGTTCTTATTGTTTTCAATTATGGTCGGCACACAACGGAACTCATGAGTACAAAAATCTATTGCACAAGTCTCATAGTAACAATGAGCAACCAAAGAAAGGTATCGGTGGGGGTACTATTTTCTTCGAAGATGCTTCTTACACTTCGTCAGTAATATAGCATAAGTTCCCTGAGCGCACTTTGTCTGTTACAGCCTTATGGCCTGATTGCCTGGTTATCGGAAACACCGTCGATATTCTCGATAGGTGGAGTACATAACACTTTTCGGCCCTTGGCCAAAGAGGGAGAAGCCGACGGTCGGTTAAGACGCGTTTAAAGTTCGGGTGAACACATATATGATATAAGTACTTTGGTACATACAATCATTATACATAAAATTCTTTTACCCAAGTCACTCGGGGGCTCTTAAATTTATGTGAGCTGTTTTATAATAAGTGTTCTTCTTCTTAGTCATTGCAAAGTCTTTTTTGTATCACTCCTTTTTTCGACGCGAGTGTGTGGTCAATAGCCGGGGAGCCTAATTTCTCTCTCAAAGCCGCTAAAAGTTTGCTAAACTGGCCTAACAAGGAGTACTCCGCCTTCGGGATAGGAGGTCGAAGCCATAGGCTGACCCGCTTTAAGTCTTCAGATAGGATGTGTCATGTTAAAGCACGACAGAAGCGCAATTTTTTTTCTAAGACCAATTTTTTGATTGGCACCGAACAATTGATCTAGTTCGGACGTCGAGTTTTTACTGACGTTTTTTTGGTTTTCCAATCCTATGGCACTTTTCAACTATTTGTGTGTTTTCCGCATGAGTCTTGTAGTGCAACGCCGAACACCTTTAGAGATTCGGCAAAAATTCTTGGATATTGCTATATATGCATCGGTTTCAAATTGTGTCTTTGGTCGATAGTTGGGTTGCCCGGCTCCTGTGCTTGCCTCCTACATTCCGCTTTGTTCGGTTAGGTGTGTAAAAGGAGAACCACTGCGATTGTGCTTTCAACTCGCATGGTTAAGCACCTCGGTGGAGAAAGCCAAAAACCGACTGTCACAATAAGCGTGAACTGGTTAGCGATCCGATGACTATGTTAAATAACGGGCCGTTCATAACATTGACCGAAGTGTTAACCACTTCCTTATGTTAAAGAATAATATAACATGCCTCTATGCGTACCTTTGTTTATAAAATCGTATGGCCGGATTGCCTTGTTTGCCGTAAATCTTTGCCCTTATAAAGGCTTTATAAAGTAGGACAAACACTCCTCCGCTGCTGGCCGAGGAGGTTGAAGCTGATGGTCGGTTAACAAAGTTTTGTACAATTTGGATCCGAGCATTAATGACGTAAAGTACTTGGATACATAGCGTCATTACACATAATTTATGATTTTACTATGGATATCGATCCTTAATTCGACCACCCGTGTCTGCATTAAGGCTCGGGGGCTACTGGGCTTCGGGCTTATCATTACTTATAAATATTAAAGAGGCACATCGATCCCCTGATCTAGTGTTGCCACCCGACTAGTGTCTCGGGGGCTACTGCATTGCCTATTCAATGCAGAATTTTTTTAGTGCAATACAGTTTCTGAGGAGATTATAATCCTCGGCTTGGTCGACCGCACCCAACCTGAGTCTTGAGGACTGGGCATGCCGCTTTTTGTGTCCCAAAGTATGCTGCCGAGCTAGGACTTGATCCTCAGGCTGATTTTGCGAATCAACCTGAGTCTCAGGGGTTACTGGGATCAGCGGTCTTATGTCATCCTTTAGGTACATCTCGGGTTTTAGACCGATACACACACCTTGAGTGCTACTGGCTATATATCTTGGCAGAGAATAAATTGCACCGATAAAAAATCAGCCCACAGTCAGCGTGGTGCACCACCTCGGAAGCAGCCCGACATAAAACTCGGGCACCAATGGCTGCCTCCATAGAGGGCATTTCCGGCATTAAGCTCGGCTGAACTCCTTCAACGTTTTTGAACCATGGTGATCTATGACACCTTAGATATAGTCCGGCGTTGGAGGTTGGACATAGTCCGGTGTTGGAGCTCGGATGCAGTTCAACGTTTGAACTCGGCTGTAACAATACTCCTTAGATACAGTCCGGTGATGGAGCTTGGATACATTCCGGCGTTGGAGCTCGGAAGAGGACCGGCGTTGGTGCTCGGCTGCAAAGATACCTCGAATGCAGTCCGGCGTTGGAGCTCGGACGCAAGAGGACACTGCTGCCCGGGGACAACTTCAAACCGAGGCATGGCATAAAAATAACAAGGCATTGATAAAGGCCGGAAACTTAAAGGGGCTCCTTGGATACCTGACGCGTAAACTCTTCGGATTCACTTTGGCGATCCTCAAAATCGAAGATGGAAAGATTTTTTGAACCAGTTTTCAAGACCGACGACTGAAGATGAAGAACAGTTCGGAAGAATCGAGGAGCATCCCCAACTTGAAGACCGGTTTAGGGGGCTACTGACGGTGTCCTGGACTAGGGGGTACTCACCACATCGTCTCTCGATTAGTTGGATTGGGCCGAGGACCCCCATGGCCGTATACTCATGGGCCAGTTCGGACGATCCCTGCCGCATACAAGGAAGACTCCACAAGACTTGGCGCCCAAGAGAAGGACTCTCCTAAACCCTAGGCCTCCGGTATCTTATATAAACCGAGGCCAGGCTAGTCAATAGATGATCTAATATTCATTACTACAATCTCGTGGTAGACACCTGTACTATGTACTATCACCATATGAATACAATCAAAGCAGGACGTAGGGTTTTTCCACCATCAAGAGGGCCCGAACCTGGGTAAACTCCCGTGTCCATGTTACCATCGCTCCAAGATGCCTAGCTTAGGACCCCTACTATGAGATACGCCGGATATTGAACCGACAGGTACCACATCACAATCAACATAATCGGCATATGTAGAGATACTAAAATGCACACGAACAGTACATGTTACCTTAACCTTGCCGCTGTTGGTGAACCATTGGATGTAGTAAGGATGTGGATGTGGTTTTCTGGTCAGAGATAGCTTCTCCACCATCTCCATGCTAGCCAAGTTGTTGTAGCTCCCTCCACCTATGATGATGCAAGCATAACGTTCCTTCACAACTCCCTTTGTATGGAACAAATTATGCCTCTGATTTTGCTTAGCTTGTGTGACCTGCACACTAAAAACACGATGAGCAACTAAACTTTCATACGTGTCAGCATCTTTAGCAACCATGCATTGCGTCTCATGATCAGAATCATCTCCACCGTGTTCTTCACTTGTAATAAGAGCCAAAGTCTCCTCATCATAGTCACTAGCGGACTCATACCCACCATCCTCAGTAGCAATCATAACACGTGGAGATTGGCATTCTCTTGCATAATGACCTCTACCCTTACAATGACGACAAATAATATCATGTGTGTGCCCTGTTCATGCCATGGATGAAGAAGAGCTTTGTGCAGGCCTGACAGGTGTGCTCTTGGCAGATAGTGGTGGTTGTGCCTGCTTTCTTGTATCACGGCTGGTGGTGGCAGCTGACGGAGGTGCTGGTGTAGCAGAATGTGTGGAAGTAGATGATGCACATGGTGTCCATGATGAAGGTAGACCCGCAGAAAAGTTAGGCCACGCCAATGCTTGTCGATCCTGCACTTCACATTCAGCTTTGCAAGAAAGATGAAATAAATGAGTGATATTATTATACTCCTTATACTCTAAAATGTTCCGAATCTCTCTATTTAATCCACCCATAAAACGTGCAAGCATAGCTTCGTTATCCTCAACAGTACCACATCTAATCATGCCAGTTTGCAGTTCCTGATAATATTCCTCTACATATTTTTTCCTTGTCTTAAATGTTGCAATTTCTGAAGTAATTCACGTTGATAATATGGTGGAACCCAACGAGTATGTGTAGCAGTTTTCAAAGAAGCCCAAGTAGCTGGAATAGGATATGTCTACAATGTTCAGAACCAAACACATGCAAAACTAGTGAATGCACAGACAGCAGCAGCAACACGTCTTTCCTCGGGATATTATAAACATGTAAAACATTGTTTAGTCTCTAACTCCCAAGTAAGATAATATATCAGGAACATATCTACCCTCGAATGGTGGAATATTCAATTTTAGTTTAGGAAGATGGTAATGATCTCATACCTGAGGTGGTGGTGCAGGCCTACCATTGCGATTATTTGCAGGTGGACGACCTGGTGGTGGTGCTGGTGGTTGCACGTAGTTTTGATTTTGATCAACCTCATCATAATCGGCCACGTAATCGTCCTCCTCTGCAGCAGTAGGACCCACAGAAGCGTCAGCAGTGGCACCAGAAGTTTTGCCAGGCTCAAGATGAACATGGCTCACTCGACGGAGGGATGTTTCGTGATGTGGAGGTGGTTGTTGCTTTTTTTGACTGGGAACTATGGGGCAAAACCCCCACAGCATATCAAAACTTTATTAAGGCAAAAGCAACAGTTACAATAGGAGGATTACAAGAGGTAATCTAGAAAAAAAGACTAAAAAAGGTGTCTTACAACATAAAGCCTTAAGGGGGAAGAAAAGAAATCCACTTCAAGAGGTCATCCTTGTATGCAGATTTGATCCTATGCTGCAGAAGAGTAATGTCATGCCTAAAAGCACCTCTCCATTTATTAAAACTTGCCCTCTCACTTCTGAGAACTTTGGCATTTCTGAGGATCCAAATGTTCCAGCATGCAGTGAACACCACTTCAATGAAAAATTGCTTATCAAAACTTCTCCTAGCCTGAATAACCAGATCAGACATTGAGTCACCAGTAGTCCAATCAATCTGCAGATAATTCCATACTCTTACACTGAAGTTGCAGTTAAAGAATAGGTGATCCCTGGTTTCTCTTGCCTGCAAGGGACAAAGCCTACAATGAACTCCATCCTCCATGTGCCAATGCCTTCTTTCCACCATATCCTTTGCATTCAATCTATCCATAATGAGAATCCAGGAAAACACCTTAATCTTGAGAGTACAAGATGATTTCCATATCCAACAGGTCAAAGGATTGAAAGATTCAGACACAAACGTGTGAGAATAAAACATCTTGGGCCTGTACTGCTTGGAAGAGGCTTGTCAGAACCACACATCCTTTGTGCCAGATGTCCTGTGGTGAGAGCCCATCAAAGTTTGGATCATAGTCAAATCCTCAAAAGCCTGAGCAGACAAAGGAAGATAAAAATGCTGGTGTATGTCCTTTGTGCTAAATATTTCCCTAACTGAAATCCATGGATCCTTAGCATATGAGAAAAGCCTAGGAAATCTAGTCTGAAGACTAGAAACCTCATTACCAGGATTCCAGTTATCAGACCAAAAAAGTGCAGTGTCACCCTCATTTATCCGGACCCAAGAGCAATCCCAGAAACTCTGCATCACCTTGCAAATGTCCCTCCACCAAAAAGAGCCACAATCAGATGTTCCCTGGGGCACCCTTTCATAATAATAAGAGTCCCAGATTAAAGACACCCAGGGAATATCTTTCCTATTAAGGAAATTACCAGCATGCTTGAGGAGCAGGGCCACATTCTGCACTCCCAGATTAAGGATACCAAGCCCTCCCTTGTTCTTTGGCCTGCAAATAAGCTCCCAAGCAGCAAGAGAAGGGGATGGCTCATCTCTATGTTTCCTCCGTAGGCATTGCCTCTGAATTCTCTCCAACTGTTTAAGTATTCTAGCAGGAACAACCAAACTACAGAAAAAGAAAATAGGCATGGAGGACAGAGCAGAATTCAAAAATTGCAGCCTTTCACCTTGATTTAGAAATGAGGAGCTGGCAGTCATTCTCCTTTCCATACAGTCCACTAATGGCATAAAATCCACCATTTTGGGCCTTGTGGTTCCCACTGGCAAACCAAGATAAGTAAATGGCATTTTCCCAATTTGGCAACCAAAAGCATCAGCTAAATCCTTCATCATTGTAGAGTCAACATTTATTGGGATGATAAAAGATTTATGGTAATTCACATCAAGACTAGTGGACTGAGAAAACACTTGCATCATATCTTTTAAAGCAAGAAGCTGAACCCTGTCAGCGGGAGAATGATCAAGGTATCATCTGCATACTGAATCACTGGATAATCCTGATCATGACATGGTATAGGGAAGTGGAGAATTCCTCTTCTGAACATGTCATTGGTAACTGTTTGCAAGAGATCATCAACTATAACAAATAAAAGAGGAGAGACAGGTTCACCCTGCCTAAATCCCTTTTTGCAAACAAATTTCCTCCCAGGGACTCCATTGAGAAGGACTGAAGATGTACCAGTGGCTAGAAGTTGCTTCATCCAAAGGATCCATTTCTCAATGAAACCTTTGTGCCTTAAAATTTGAAATATGGCATCATGCTCCAAGGAATCAAATGCCTTCTGAAAGTCAAGTTTAAGAATTACAATTGGCCTCTTAGATTAATGGCACTGGTGTAGGTACTCAAAAGTCCAACCTATACAATCCTCGATAGTTCTGCTCTTTATAAAACCATACTGGTTCTTATGAATACATTACATTATCACCTCTTGAAACCTATTTGCAACCATCTTAGAGAGAAATTTCAGACCTATTCCAGTAAGAAAATGTCACGCCCAATATGCGATACTATCTTAAAGAGACTCGAAGGTCCCACCAAGGATAGAACCGCATATTGAAACGCTTTTGTAAGGTGGATATCATTACATCAACATTACATAACAGATGGGGATACATACAAGAGGCATACAATGCCACACGAATACAACATCATCTTACAAAAGAGCACCACCGACTACGGATGAAACACAAACACAAACAGAAACTCAAACGACATCCACCCTGCTAGCCCAGGCTGCCGACCTGGAACCTATCCCCTGATCGAAGAAGAAGCAGAAGAAGAACTCCAAAACAAGCAAACATCGCTCTCGCGTCATGATCATCGCATAACCTGTACCTAGAACTGTTGTTGTAGTAATCTATGAGCCAAGAGGACTCAGCAATCCCATTACCATGGGTATCAAGACTAGCAAAGCTTAATGGGAAAGGAAGGGGTAAAGTGGTGAGGTTGCAGCAGCGACTAAGCATATATGGTGGCTAACAAATGCAAATAAGAGCGAGAAGAGAAGCAAAGGAACGGTCGTCAACTAGTAATGATCAAGAGGTGATCCTAAACTCCTACTTACGTCAAACATAACCCAAAACCATGTTCACTTCCCGGACTCCACCGAGAAGAGACCATTAGGGCTACACACATGGTTGATGCGTTTTAATTCGTATCTGGTGTCAAGTTATCTACAACCGGACATTAACAAATTCCCATCTGCCACATAACCGCGGGCACGGCTTTCAAAAGTTTATACCCTGCAGGGGTGTCCCAACTTAGCCCATGATAAGCTCTCGCGATCAAAGAAGGATATTCCTTCTCCTGGGAAGACCCGATCAGTCTCGGAATCATGGTTTACAAGACATTTCGAAATGGTAAAACAAGACCAGCAAAGCCGCCCGATGCGCCGACAATCCCGATAGGAGCTGCACATATCTCGTTCTCAGGGCAACACCGGATAAGTCAAGCTACGAGTAAAACCAGACCTCGAGTTTCCCCGAGGGGGCCCCGCAGGCTACTCGGTTCGGACCAACACTTAGAGAAGCACTGGCCCGGGGGGGCTAAAATAAAGATGACCCTCGGGCTCCGGAAACCCAATGGAAAAAGGGCTAGGTGAGGCAAATGGTAAAACCAAGGTTGGGCCTTGCTGGAGGAGTTTTATTCAAAGCGAACTGTCAAGGGGGTCGCATAAATCACCCGACCGCATAAGGAACGCAAAATCTGGGAACATAACACCGGTATGACGGAAACTAGGGCGGCAAGAGTGAAAGAAAACACCAGGCATAAGGCGGAGTCTTCCACCCTTTACCAAGTATATAGATGCATTAATTAAATAAGAGATATTGTGATATCCCAACACAATCCTATCCATCATGGGGCAATCTTCAACTTCACCTGCAACTAACAACGCTATAAGAGGGGCTGAGCAAAGCGGTAACATAGCCAAGCAACGGTTTGCATAGGAAGGGTGAAAAGGTTAGAGGCTGACATGGCAATTTCGGAGGCTTGAAGAGCAAGTGATAGGTAGCGCAGCAATGCGATAGAACGAAGCAACTAGCATACCAATGATAGTAGTGAGATCCAAGGTGACGGTCATCTTGCCTGAAATCCCGCTAGGAAGAAGAACGAGTCCATGAAGAAGATGAAGCCACGAAGACGAACCAAGAGTAGACGAACGAATCCTCACGATCGCAACAAAACGGGAACTATCGAGAAGAAGCACACAACATGGTAAACACACCACACATAGACAAGACATGATGCACATCCAAGCATGATGCATGAAAAAGCTAGATGAGGCTACTCATGGCAAGAGATGATGCAAACAAGAACAACACATCAACGCAAGTTTAAATGAGGCCGGAAACAACATATAACAATTCCAGTAAGTCCTGATATGCAAGTTTCAAAGTTGGTCCAGAACTGAATAAACCTTATGTTCAAGTTGTTAAACAGCAAGTTAATATGCACTAAGATGATCTACACGAAATTCTAGTCAAGTTACATATAAAGTTCATTTAGTTCGGAGCTACGGCCTAGAAGATATGAGCAAACCAAGTTAAACATGGCATTGATGCTAAATGCATCCAAACATAAAGCAAACACCTCAAAACAAGGATGCAACATGATAATATGAAACTTCATGCAAAAACAAGCAAGTTTCATATAGAGCACACTCAAAACGGAGCAACGCTTCAACACATGCACTCTATACAAGTTCAAAGGACAAGCTGTCCAAAATAGCAACTAGGCATCTTACAAGCATCAAAACAATATGCTACAGCATCCCAACGTGAAAACAAAAGGCATGGGCATGAAGTATAGGTAAAGCATGACAAAACATGAACACTGAGCTATCTCCAGAAAACACTATAACATGCTCAAAAGGACATGGCAACATTGCAAATTATAACAGTTTCAGGCTTAGCAGAAATAACATCAGGTTGCAATGTTTAGAGCTATCAAACGACATGCGGCAGTAACTGATCATGGCAAACAAAGGCATGGCATGAATCTACTAATTGCATATAACAAAAGTCCCTTACTGACCATGAGCCAAAAGGGCACATAAAATATGATGGCACCCATGTAAACATAGCAAGTGATATGACCGATTCATAAATGGCAGGAACAACAATAAGTAGGCATGTTGGTGAGCTTGAATCACTCACCACAGAGCAATACATGGGATAGCAAGGTAACCAACAGCAAAAATACATGTTTGTGAAGCTAATAATGGCAAGAACAAGTTCATAGGGTGCATGGATCACTAGCAAAGCTCATGGCAAAACTGAACTTAATGTTAACAGGCTGATAGCAACATTATTTAGCAATTTGAGAGCAAGATTACAACAAGCTACAACAGGCTATAAATGCAATCAGAGGCATGAATGGATAGATCATGACATGTATAACAAATCATACTTAGTGAACATCTCCAGATTGTGCACAGAATGACTTGTAGAAGCAGGTTTACATAGCATCGTAATATAACAGAATCAGCCTAGCAAAACAGCAACAACAAGTACCCTACTTAACAAGCTCGATGCACTCAGTACAAGATTCACAAAAATACATGGATTGCATCACAGCAAAGATGACATGATGAAGTACAAAACACATGTAGACATCAAGCTCATAGGGTGCACACACAAAATGCAACGAAAAAGACAAAACAACAAGTTATAACAGTTTCAGCAGATTAACATCATATAGCACTCTTGCAATGATGACTCGGGCATCAATATGATCTCAAACAAGCATGGCACAATGGATCAAAATGAAGTACTCGTTGAGGCGAACAATCTGATATATCACACGCACGAAACATAGCAGTATGCATGGAGTTATGATGCGATGAACATGGGCACAAAATGTTAAAATATCAGGGACTTGGAGGAATTTCGGGGGGTCAACCTTGCACGAAAATTGATGCTACGATGGATCTCGCCGGATCTGAGGCGACGGCGGCCGGAGTTCATCGGAGAGGAAGGAGAGCTCGCCGGAGGAGGCCGGGGAGTCGGAGGAGAGGCGGGCCTGGACCGGATCGGGCCGGATCCGGCCGGTGGGGAGGCGGATCGGCGGCGGGGCGAGGGAGCCGGCGGGGCGCGGGGCGGCGACGGGGGCGCGCTCCGGCGGCGGGCTGAGGTGGCGGCCGGGCGGAGCCCGGGGCTCGGGCGCGCGGTGCGGGCGCGGGGGCGTCCCGCAGCGGAGGACGCCGGCGACGAGGTGGCGGAGGACGGCGCACCGGAGGCAGGCGCCTCGGGCGCGCGGCGGCGCTGACGGGCCGGGCGGCGCTGGGGCGCGGGGCGCTCGGGCCCGGTCTCGGCCTGGGGCGGGCCTGCCATGGGCCAGGCGGGCCGCGGCGACGCGGGGAGCTGCGGGCGACGTGGCGGGCTCCTGTTGGTTGGGGCGGAGGCGGCGGACGCGTCCGGCACCGTCCGGACATGTCCGGCGCACGGAGGAAGACAAGGCTAGGGTTTGGGTTGATTTGATCCGAAATTTCGGGGGAGGGTGTGTTTAAATAGGTAGAGGGGGCTAGGAGACTGCAAATGGGGTGCGGTTTTCGCCCACACGATCGTGATCGAATGACCGAGAGCATGGAGGGGGTTAGGATGGGTTATTGGGCCACTTTGGAGGGGTGTTGGGCTGCAACACAAAGAGGCCTTTATGGTTCCCCGGTTAACCGTTGGAGTATCAAACGACCTCCAAATGGCACGAAACTTGACAGGCGGTCTACCGGTGGTATACCAAGGCCGCTTGGCAAACCTCGGTCCATTCCGAGAAAGTTTAAAACCCGCGCATGAAAAGAGACAAGAAGGGGACGCCGAATGACATAGGAGTGCCGGATTGCAAAACGGACAACGGGGAAAATGCCCGGATGCATGAGACGAACATGTACGCAAAATGAGATGCACATGGTGACATGAAAAAATGCAACATGCAAGCAAATGGCATGGCAATGACGGTGAATAATTGGCGGACACCTGGCGCATCGAATCCGGGGCGTTACAACACTCCTCCACTAACAAGAGATCTCGTCTCAAGATCTTAGGACCGAGATGGAAGGAAAAAGGGATGAGGTGAAACAAAAACTCAATAGAAGAAGCAAAGAATCGAGAACAGTCGAGAAGAAGAGAGGAACAACGAGAATGACGAGAATCGAAAGCTCACGGAATCAGATAGACTATGAAACCACTCCGGTTAGATCGAGATAAGAAACGAATAAGACTGAAAGGATTTAGGTAGCACTCCGGCTGAAACATGGATGAATAGAACACGAGCTTGAGAGGATGGAATGATACTTGATGAAGACATGACACAAAACCTCCGGAAAGAATTGAAAGAGTTGATTGAAAATAACGGAGGAGACAATGACAACTTGTGCCACGAATGAAATTGAAAGCATCTTTAGAAGGAAGGTTTAAATGGAGTTGTTGAGAAAATCAACAAAGAAAAGAATAAGCTTGTTGTGGTCTTATAGGTAACATCTCAAGATCATAAGGTTATAACCGGCCATAAACTAAAATGATTGGATAGCTGAGAAGAACGAAGAAATGCAAAACTCCACTTCAAAAGAATACAGAGAATTAATTACACTTTGAGACTCGAGAAGAAAGATACTTGAACTCCACCAACACGAATCTTGATGAACTCTTGAAGAATGAATTAAATCATAAAGAACCACCATGAAGAACTCCGGTAACAAAAAGATTATGAGATAGAATGAAGGGTGAAAGATGAAAGAATAAAGATTCAAGCCTTGCGGTGATTCAGATGGAGGTTCCGACGAAATGGCCGAGGAAATTTGAACTCCGGAAAAGAAAAGATGAAAACACTTGGAACTAGAATTTATTCCTCAAGAGCAAACTCCGAAGGAAGGGATTAAACACTTGGAGGAAATAAGAATAAGATTTATTGTATGCTTATCCTTCATCAAATTAAATTGATGACAAGCAACGGATTTTTGCATACTACTTATTCTTGTCGAAAAAGGATTAACGGGAATATAGCACAAAACTTGAGGAAGTCTTCAAGAACCACCGGTAGGATTCGAAAGAACGAATGGATTAAAATGATAATCAAAGAAAGAGAATCTTGAACGAATCACCGTAAGAATTCAAAAATGCCTGATGAAAGAGTATGAATCACCGGGAAGAATTAGAAAAGCACAAAGATACTTGAGGGAATTAAGAGACAAGATAACGAAGGTATCGCGAACTGATTGAAGAATACTTGAACGAAGCACTGGGATTATTGGATAACGGAAGCTGAAATGTGAGGACAAAGAATTCTTCTGGAATGATGGCCTCCGGTGAAAAGAAATGGAAAAACAACTCCTGACATACTCCGGTTGGTTAAGGAAAAGAATATCTGACCAATGGAATAATTCAAGAGGATGACATGAAGCTCGAACCATGAAACTTCGAGAGAACGGGCAAAATTTAGAAGGAACTCTTCTTCGATCTTCAAATGACGACGGAAAACACCACCAAAGTTACTGAGATACTCCGAGAGGATGAAAAAAGAGGAAGGGTTGAACCAAAGATGAAAAGAATTTGAAAGAGATCTTGTAGATGGTATGTGACTGATGGGATCCATTCTTACGTCACACTTGAAAAGAATTGAGAATAACTCCGGGGGAATCAGAAGAGTCAGGTAAGATCCTGGGAAAAAAACCTGTGGGTTAGGGCCCACTAAAGAGAAAAACATCGTTGGAAAAGGGATGTTGAACAGATAGATGATGCATCGGTACAATTGAAATATTTGAATGAGGTGACAACCTCGAATTAATTTGAACACAGAAGAATCTCCTGAGATGTCTAGAACTCCGAAATGATTGAATGGCGAGAGGCAAACGAGTAAGGAGAACACTTGAGCCGAGGGAAAGAATATAATCACTACCAAAATTGGAATTGAATCCACCAGAGAAGATAAAGAGATGAAGAATGTCCACCGAGACGAGAATTCACCGGTTGAAATGATTGAGGGAAGAATGAAGAGACTCCACACGAATGGAATTGATGCTCGAAAGAGACTCAGGCTCCGGGAAGAGAAATGGTGGGACGGCGGGAAAACAAAGGCAACTTGGAAGGGGAAACCGACGAATAACTTGAAGAGAGAACACCGGTTGAAATCATTGAGGAAAGAAAGCAAAGACTTCGAATGAGTAGGATGGATACTCGATTACAGACTCCGACTCCGAGATGAAAAAGGGGTGGGCGGGTGGGAAAAGAAAACAACTGAGGATGGGAAAACAACTTCATTGAAAGCAAACTAAGGATCGAACTTGCAAAAACGGAGAGGGTCGAATCACCTTGACGAGAAATCCACCGGATGCAAAGAGCTGAGGAACAACGATCAAAAAAACCAACTATGTGATCCTAAAAAAAGTTTGAAGGGGAAGAGGAATAATTCAAAACACCTACGTCAAGATTCCTCACCAGAGCGATGAAGGGGCTGAGGAGTAAAAAGAATTCCTACTCTCCAATATAACTAGACTCCGAAAATAGTTTTCTTCTAGACTCCACAACGGCCAAACTACACAATCAATCAAGGGGGCTCCTAGGGTCGGTCGAGGCTCTGATACCAACTTGTCATGCTCAATATGTGATACTATCCTAAAGAAACTCGAAGGTCCCACCAAGGATAGAACCGCATATTGAAACGCTTTTGTAAGGTGGATATCATTACATCAACATTAGATAATAGATGGGGATACATACAAGAGGCATACAATGCCACACGAATACAACATCATCTTACAAAAGAGCACCATCCAACTACGGATGAAACACAAACACAAACAGAAACTCAAACGACATCCACCCTGCTAGCCCAGGCTGCCGACCTGGAACCTATCCCCTGATCGAAGAAGAAGCAGAAGAAGAACTCCAAAACAAGCAAACATCGCTCTCGCGTCATGATCATCGCATAACCTGTACCTGCAACTGTTGTTGTAGTAATCTATGAGCCACGAGGAGTCAGCAATCCCATTACCATGGGTACCAAGACTAGCAAAGCTTAATGGGAAAGGAAGGGGTAAAGTGGTAAGGTTGCAGCAGCGACTAAGCATATATGGTGGCTAACAAACGAAAATAAGAGCGAGAAGAGAAGCAAAGGAACAGTCGTCCACTAGTAATGATCAAGAAGTGATCCTGAACTCCTACTTACGTCAAACATAACCCAAAACCGCACACTTCCCGGACTCCGCCGAGAAGAGACCATCACGGCTACACACACGGTTGATGCGTTTTAATTCGTATCTGGTGTCAAGTTATCTACAACCGGACATTAACAAATTCCCATCTACCACATAACCGCGGGCACGGCTTTCGAAAGTTTATACCCTGCAGGGGTGTCCCAACTTAGCCCATGATAAGCTCTCGCGATCAACGAAGGATATTCCTTCTCTCGGGAAGACCCGATCAGTCTCGGAATCCCGGATTATAAGACATTTCGACAACGGTAAAACAAGACCAGCAAAGCCGCCCGATGCGCCGACAATCCCGATAGGAGCTGCACATATCTCATTCTGAGGGAAACAACGGATAAGTCAAGCTATGAGTAAAACCAGACCTCAAGTTTCCCCGAGGGGGCCCCGCAGGCTGCTCGGTTCGGACCAACACTTAGAGAAGCACTGGCTCGGGGGGGGGGGGGGGCTAGAATAAAGATGACCCTCGGGCTCCGAAAACCCAAGGGAAAAAGGGCTAGGTGAGGCAAATGGTTAAACCAAGGTTGGGCCTTGCTGGAGGAGTTTTATTCAAAGTGAACTATCAAGGGGGTGCCATAAATCACCCGACCGCATAAGGAAGCAAAATCCGGGAACATAACACCGGTATGACGAAAACTAGGGCGGCAAGAGTGGAACAAAACACCAGGCATAAGGCCGAGTCTTCCACCGTTTACCAAGTATATAGATGCATTAATTAAATAAGAGATATTGTGATATCCCAACACAATCCTATCCATCATGGGGCAATCTTCAACTTCACCTGCAACTAACAACGCTATAAGAGGGGCTGAGCAAAGCGGTAACATAGCCAAGCAACGGTTTGCATAGGAAGGGTGAAAAGGTTAGAGGCTAACATGGCAATTTGGGAGGCCTGAAGAGCAAGTGATAGGTAGCACAGCTGTAACACCCCGGATGCAACTTTCCATATCCATAACTCCAACTCTTTCCTTTTCCGTAGATGTGATATGATATTTTCCTTCGTGGTTGGGTTACTGTCGTTTGTTTTGCATTGTGTTCATGTCATGCATCTCATCTCATAGCATCATGCGCATTGCATCTGCATGTTTTCATAAAACCTGCATCAGTTCGTAGTTGCCGCGTTCCCCCTTGCCTTCGTTGAAGCCGAGTCCAATCGGTGTTTTCGTTTCCCTCTTGTCCAACCACCTAACCTCTCTTGCCAGCTCGCAGCCCCCTCGCGCGCGTGTCCGAAACATCCCCGAACCCGAACCGCACGGTCATGACCGTTGGATTCGAATCATCCCCTAACATCTATAAAACATCTCCGTTTTCGTATTTGGACCTCCCTAACCTATTTTCTCAACCGTCCGATTTCGATCGGAGGGACTAGATAGCCCCTAAGCTAACCCTTCTTATAAATAGACTCCTAACCCTAAATTTTAGGGATCCTGTCCCATCCACCCACTCCCGAGCGCCGCCACTCTTCCTGTCCCTTCCTCATCGGGATCCTCCCCGATCGAAAATCCTCTCCTCGATTTCAGCCATCGGCCAATCTCCATCGATCCCCTCCACAACCACCGAAGCCTACAGCAGCTTCTCCTACTCCAACGCAGCCGCCACTCCTCCCCTCGATCTCCTCCAACCTAGCCGCCCGTGAACCTCCTCCTCGCCGGTGTTTTTCCGTCGGAGCTTGCCGGCCGGAGCAGCAACAGCCACCAGTAGGAACTGCCTCGCGCCCTCGCCTCCCCTTTTTCTTTTTCCTCCCTCCCTCTGTTTTTCTCCCTCTCACACAGGTCTCTCCCTCTCCGAACCTTTACAGGAGCCATGGCCGAAGCTTCAAGCGCTGCCCGTCTCGTCTCCATCCGATGCCGCCGCCATGGCCTCGGATCCGTTCGGTTCCGGCCATCCTCGTCGTTGCCGGACCTCCTCAGCTCGCTGGAGCCCCAAGACCCACCGTTGCAAGTCCCATCACCGTGCCCCTGTTCGTCTGCTGCTTCTAGTCCTCGAGCCCCTCTCCTTCATCTCCTTCTGCTCTAATCTCTCTCTCTCTCTCTCTCTCTCCCGAAGCTCTCATATCTCTCCATCCGATTTCTTCTAGCAGGAACCGGACGAAGCCCCAGCTCCCGCCGCCGCCGCTGCCGTGTCTGCCTCCCTCGGCCTCGCCAAGTCCCCTGCCTCGCCGGAGCCTGCTGCAGCCCCGTCCACGCCGACCATCTTCCTCGCCGCGGTGCCCCGCCAAGTTCCCGCGCTAGGCCGTCGCTGCGTCCCCTGCTTCCCCTCGCGTAGGCCTGTGCTTCCTCTTCATCGACCAGGAGCGCTCACCCCCCAAGTCCCGTTGCTGCCTCTGTTCGAGAGGAGGACGACGCGGTCGACGCCCGCGTTGACTGCGCCTCGTCCGCAAGCGGCCGCTAGGTGGGCTCCAAGGCCCGGTTGCACCCCCCCTCCCCCAGCCGGCCTCCCTCTACTTCCAATCAGGCATCAGCCCATGGGTGAGCAGCCCCCACAGCCCCTCTCTTATGCATGTTTGGCCCAGCAAGTTTCGGCCCGATGTGTGTTTTTTTACTGCTGCGAATTTAACATTATCCAGTGTATTACAGTTTTGCAGAAAACCCCTCCATGTTCATGCATATAATAACTCATTAACCGTGCATCGGATTTAAATGATTCAAACATGTAAAATGCTTAAAATTCTGTCTAGTTTCATAATATGCCACTCTCATCCATGTTTAAAATGTTTAAATTGCTGTTTGCCTTAATTTGCACTAAATAACCGTAGCTCGGTTTTAAATGTTCTTTATATGTAAATGGGGTGGAAAAATGCCTAGTTTAACATGGTCCACTTTATTTTCCTGTTTAACAACTTTAAAATATGTTTTAGGGCAGAACAGTACCAAATTCGAAATGTGGACATGAGGATTTTCCGGAATTGTTGTTTGTTGTTCCGGCCTCATTTAAACTTGCCTAGATAGGTAGTTTTATTATGCCTCACCTCTTGCCATGTTTAAGAACATTTAATATTGTTTGGTAGCTTATACGAGGTTAAACTAAATATGTCAATGTGGTGTTTTGTCAATATGCAACTCGTTGCATATTGAGCTCCACTTAACTTGTAGCATTGGTTGTTGCACTTTGCCATGCCATGCCTTATTAAACCGGACATGCATCATACTTGTTTGTGCATCATGCCATGTTTATGCTTGTGCATTTACCATGTTGTTTGTTTCTTTCCGGTGTTGCTTCTTAGTTCCGGTAATGTTGCGATTGTGAGGATTCGTTCGACTACTCCCGTTCGTCTTCTTCATGGACTCGTTCTTCTTCCTAGCAGGATTTCAGGCAAGATGACCGTTACCCTGGATCTCATTACTATCATTGCTATGCTAGTTGCTCCGTTCTATCGCTTTGCTGTGCTACCTATCTTTTGCTCTTCAAGCCTCCCAAAATTGCCATGTCAGCCTCTAACCTTTTTCACCCTTCCTAGCAAACCATTGCTTGGCTATGTTTCTGCTTTGCTCAGCCCCTCTTATAACGTTGTTAGTTGCAGGTGAAGTTGAAGATTGCTCCGTGGTGGACAGGATTGTGTTGGGATATCACAATATCTCTTATTTAATTAATGCATCTATATACTTGGTAAAGGGTGGAAGACTCGGCCTTATGCCTGGTGTTTTGTTCCACTCTTGCCACCCTAGTTTCCGTCATACCGGTGTTATGTTCCCGGATTTTGCATTCCTTACATGGTCGGGTGATTTATGGGACCCCCTTGACAGTTCGCTTTGAATAAAACTCCTCCAGCAAGGCCCAACCTTGGTTTTACCATTTGCCTCACCTAGCCCTTTTTCCCTTGGGTTTCCGGAGCCCGAGGGTCATCTTTATTTTAGCCCCCCCGGGCCAGTGCTTGTCTAAGTGTTGGTCCGAACCGAGCAGCCTGCGGGGCCCCCTCGGGGAAACTCGAGGTCTGGTTTTACTCGTAGCTTGACTTATCCGATGTTGCCCTGAGAACGAGATATGTGCAGCTCCTATCGGGATTGTCGGTGCATCGGGCGGCTTTGCTGGTCTTGTTTTACCATTGTCGAAATGTCTTGTAAACCGGGATTCCGAGACTGGTCGGGTCTTCCTAGGAGAAGGAATATCCTTCGTTGATCGCAAGAGCTTATCATGGGCTAAGTTGGGACACCCTGCAGGGTATTATCTTTCAAAAGTCATGCCCGCGGTTATGTGGCAGATGGGAATTTGTTAATGTCCGGTTATAGATAACTTGACACCAGATACAAATTAAAATGCATCAACCGCGTGTGTAGCTGTGATGGTCTCTTTTCGGCGGAGTCCCGGAAGTGAACACGGCTTTGGGTTATGTTTGACATAAGTAGGAGTTCAGGATCACCTCTTGATCATTACTAGTTGACGACCGTTCCTTTGCTTCTCTTCTCGCTCTTATTTGCATATGTTAGCCACCATATCATGCTTAGTCGCTGCTGCAACCTCACCATTTTACCCCTTCCTTACCCATTAAGCTTTGCTAGTCTTGATACCCATGGTAATGGGATTGCTGAGTCCTCGTGGCTCACAGATTACTACAACAACAGTTGCAGGTACAGGTTATGCGATGATCTTGACGCGAGAGCGATGCTTACTTGTTTTGGAGTTCTTCTTCTGCTTCTTCTTTGATCAGGGGATAGGTTCCAGGTCGGCAGCCTGGGCTAGCAGGGTGGATGTCGTTTGAGTTTCTGTTTGTGTTTCATCCATAGTCGGATGGTGCTCTCATGTAAGATGATGTTGTATTCGTGTGGCATTGTATGCCTTTTGTATGTATCCCCATCTATTATGTAATGTTGATGTAATGATATCCACCTTGCAAAAACGTCTTCAAGATGCGCTTCTATCCTTGGTGGGACCTTCGAGTTCCTTGAGGATAGGGTCGCATCTTGGGCGTGACAAGTTGGTATCAGAGCCTCGACCGACCATAGGAGCCCCCTTGATTGTTGGCCATTGTTGAGTCTAGAAGAAAACTATTTTGAGTCTTAGGATTATATATATCGGAGAGTAGGATTCTTTTTACTCCTTAGTCCCTTCGTCGCTCTGGTGAGGTCTCCTGACGTAGATGTTTTGTCTTTCCTCTCCTCAAATTTCACTAAAAAAATTTAGGATCACAAGGGTATATTGGGATCGTTCCGATATTCTTATGACGAGAACATTGTTCTTGGTGCCTCCTGACATTTAGGGGTTGTGGCAGTGTCCCGGGGAGTTGAGCTCCGAGGTGTTGTCGTCACAATTTTATCGTTGCAGTTCTGGAATACCTGAGTTTTGCCGACATCAAAAATCTCTTTTATGCAGTTGTTGGTGAGATAACCCCGACGCCACCCAGTACTGGGGAGTTCGGGAGTATTGCCATAGCTCGTATAACGGATGCTTTTTCGAAGGTTGAGGTACACGATTTCCGGAGTTTTCTTGGTTATGTGTTGACGGAGGGATACAGCTGGATGTAGGGATTGTTAGTTTGGGCGAGATATATTGCTTCCCCTGTATCCCCAACACCAGATTGCATAACCAGAAAGTTTCGGGAGTTTATAGGTGGGAATTCAAGTAGCTCCTAGAATATCTTTCCGACAGATGCATGATATGGGATCGGGTAAATCTCTATCATATGTATTTGTTCCGGCTTATTCTGCAAGCCAAATCCTTTGTTTTGTTTTATTTGTGGTATTCGAGTTGCTTCGAAGTCAAATGTTGAATCCATACCTTTCCTAGACGGTGTTCTCATATTGCTATGTGAATACTAATCCTTTTTGATCACTGAGGTTGTCATGTTAATTCTTTCCAACCGGTGTGCTTCTCTTCAAGTGGATCCGTTCATTTCAACATCCGCAAGATCAATTCTAAGTTTTTCTCAACGGTATCCATTCCATCTGCCCAAGTTGCCTTTGTTTTCCCACCCTCCCACCCTTTTTCTTCAAGGTCTCAGATATCGTAATCAAGTATCCGTCTTACGGATGTGAAGTTTCTTCATTCTTTTCTTTCAATGTTCTTATCCGGTGATTTCCAATGAAGATGCTCAACAGTTTCAAGTTCATCATCCTTCATTGTCATTTCTTCTCCGGTGGATCCAATTCAAGCTTTCAATATTCATCATATTCTTTTCCTCGTTTCTAATGCTTTCTCATGCCGATGCACCTCTTAATCATTCACTTCTTCCTTTTCATTTGTTCTGGAGTGCTGAAGATATCTCACAAGACTTGTGTTTCCATTCTCAATCCGTTCAATATATTTCTAGGTTGTTATCTCATTCAAGCCATTTAATTTAACCGGTTCAATCTCTCTTTAAAAATCATTTTCAATGGTGTTTTCTTTTGAGTGGCCCCTAACCCACAGGTCTTTTCCCAGGATCTTACCTGACTCTTCGAATTATCAGGAGCAATTCTCAAATTCATTTCCAAGTTTGACATAAGAATGAATTTTCATCAGTCACATGCCTTCTCCAAGGTCGTTTTCAAATTCTTTTCATTGTTGCCTCAACCTCTTCGTTTTTCGTTCCCCCGGAGTGCCTTAACAATTTTGGTGGTGTTTCTCATCGTCATTCTCAACATTTGAAGACCCATGTAGAGTTTCCTCTAAATCTTGCCTGTTCTCTTGAAGATGCGTAGTTCAAGTTTGATGTCATCCTCTCATAATTGTTTCCGATTGTGGGAATTATTTTCTTCCCATCCGGAGCATGTCAGGAGTTGTTTTTCCATTTCTTTCACCGGAGGCCATCATTCCAGTTATCATTCTCTATTTATCCCGGTGCTTCATTCAAGTGTTCTTTAATCAGCTCATGATCTCTTTGTTCTTTTGCTTCTAAATCCCCTCTAGCATATTTGTTCTCCTAATTTTTACCGGTGATGCTTTCTCTTTCATCAGTCATTTCCGGATTCTGACAGTGGATCATTCAAGATTCTTTTTCCTTGATTATCATTTTAATCCACTCGTTCTTTTCAATCCTATTCATGAAGTCCTTCTCAAGTTTGCGATATGTCACTTCTCAATCTTGTTCAAGAAGAATAAGTTGCATGCCAAATCGGATTGTCATCAATTTAATTTGATGAAGGATAAGCATACAATAAATCTTATTCTTATTTCCTCAAAGTGAGTAATCCCTTCCTTCGGAGTTTGTTCTTGATGAATAAATTCTATTTTCAAGTGTTCTCATCTTTTTCTTTTCCGGAGTTCCAAGTTTTCTCGATTATATCGTCGCGATGCTCCATCTAAATCACTGCAAGGCTTTACCTTGTGTTTTCAACTTCTTTTTCTTTTCATCATCCTTTTATTACCAGAGTTCTTCATGGAGGCTCTACATTATGGTTCGTCAAGGATTCTTTCATTCTTCAATTGTTCTTTAAGATTTTTCTTGAAGTTATGACCCGCCAAGCTATACTCTAAAATAAACATGGTGCTCAACACATGTTTTGTTTTGAGGAGTTCAAGCATTCTCCGTCTTGCATTCCAAAGTGCAATTCTTTCTACCTTATATTTTGAGGTGGTGTTATGTTACTCTTGACAATTTCCTTCGTGTTTCATGATTCACAAGTTGTCAAGAATGAGTTAATTAAATGCATCATTTTCTCTTCGTTCAAGAGATCTTTTCGACCAATCAATCTCTTTGTTGGAGTTATCTTGGGTTAGATTTCACCTAAAGCCTTTCCTTAAGGGTTGCTTCTATTTGTGGTGATTATGCATGACCCAAGCTTGCTCTTTATCCTCTTGGTGGAAGAAGTTTTCATCTCTTTGTTGATCTCAAGCAAGCAATTGTTTTCGTTAGTGGCAGATTTTCACCTCATGTTTTGAGATGTTTCCATAAGCCCACGAGGATCATATCCTTTCATATTGATCTTCCAACAACTCTGTTATAACCTTCTTGAAGGGTGCTTTCCAAGCTCATTTGTGGCTGAAGTTGTCATTTCCTTCTCCGTTCTCTTATTCCGACGATCTAGCTTCTATTCGTTTCTTCCGGAGGCATTATGTTATTGCTCTTTCCACTCATCATCTCGATTTGTGAGGATCGTGTTCTTTTCGGGCTTATCCATTTAACCTGAGTGTTGTATCATCTCTTCAATATCTTTTCATCTCGTCAAGTTTTCTTCTCTTTTCTACCCGAGTGATGTCCAAATTCTGTCATTCTTGTTCCTTGGCTATCTCATTATACCGAGGTGGTCATATTCTTTTTGTTCGTGAAGCTCTTATTTCCATGTCTTTCAACCTTCAAGTTCTCGTAATGTTCCTTGTTCCTCTTTTCTAATGAATTGTTTGCAATATCGTTTATCTCTGTTGTACTCTTTATTTTAAATTGCTCAACCTCTCAAGGTTTGTGGTTTCACTCATTTGTCGAAGAAGCAACTTAGTTTTACCTCTTCTCTTCCTCTTTCGTTTCTCTCCGGTGCCATCCTAGATCTCGGGACGAGGTCCTCTGGTAGTGGTGGAGTGTTGTAACACCACGGATGCAACTTTCCATATTCGTAACTCCAACTCTTGACTTTTCTGGAGATGTGATATGATATTTTCCTTCGTGGTTGGGTTACCGTGGTTTGTTTTGCATTGTGTTCATGTCATGCATCTCATCTCATAGCATCATGCGCATTGCATCTGCATGTTTTCATAAAACCTGCATCAGTTCGTAGTTGCCGCGTTCCCCCTTGCCTTCGTTGAAGCCGAGTCCAATCGGTGTTTTCGTTTCCCTCTTGTGCAACCACCTAACCTCTCTTGCCAGCTCGCAGCCCCCTCACGCGCGTGTCCGAAACATCCCTGAACCCGAACCGCACGGTCATGACCGTTGGATTCGAATCATCCCCTAACATCTATAAAACATCTCCATTTTCGTATTTGGACCTCCCTAACCTATTTTCTCAACCGTCCGATTTCGATCGGAGGGACTAGATACCCCCTAAGCTAACCCTTCTTATAAATAGACTCCTAACCCTAAATTTTAGGGATCCTGTCCCATCCACCCACTCCCGAGCGCCGCCACTCTTCCTGTCCCTTCCTCATCGGGATCCTCCCTGATCCAAAATCCTCTCCTCGATTTCAGCCATCGGCCAATCTCCATCGATCCCCTCCACAACCACCGAAGCCTACAACAGCTTCTCCTACTCCATCGCAGCCGCCACTCCTCCCCTCGATCTCCTCCAACCCAGCCGCCCGTGAACCTCCTCCTCGCCGGTGTTTTTCCGTCAGAGCTTGCCGGCCGGAGCAGCAACAGCCACCACCAGGAACTGCCTCGCGCCCTCGCATCCCCTTTTTCTTTTTCCTCACTCCCTCTGTTTTTCTCCCTCTCACGTAGGTCTCTCCCTCTCCGAACCTTCACAGGAGCCATGGCCGAAGCTTCAAGCGCTGCCCCTCTCGTCTCCATCCGATGCCGCCGCCATGGCCTCGGATCCGTTCGGTTCCGGCCATCCCCGAAGTTGCCGGACCTCCTCAGCTCGCCGTGCCCCTGTTCGTCTGCTGCTTCTAGTCCTTGTGCCCCTCTCCTTCATCTCCCTCTGCTCTAATCTCTCTCTCTCTCTCTCTCTCTCTCTCTCTCTCTCTCTCTCTCCCGGAGCTCTCATATCGCTCCCTCCGATTTCTTCTAGCAGGAACCGGACGAAGCCCCAGCTCCCGCCGCGCCGCTGCCGTGTCTGCCTCGCTCCGCCACGCCAAGTCCCCTGCCTCGTCGGAGCCTGCTGCAGCCCCGTCCGCGCCGACCATCTTCCTCGCCGCGGTGCCCCGCCAAGTTCCCGCGCTAGGCCGCCGCTGCGTCCCCTGCTTCCCCTCGCGCAGGCCTTTGCTTCCTCTTCATCGACCAGGAGCGCTTGCCCCAAGTCTCGTTGCTGCCTCTGTTCGAGAGGAGGACGACGCGGTCGATGCCCGCGTTGACTGCACCTCATCCACAAGCGACCGCCAGGTGGGCTCCAAGGCCCGGTTGTGCCCCCCCAGCCGGCCTCCCTCTGCTTCCAATCAGGCCTCAGCCCATGGGTGAGCAGCCCCCAACAGCCGCTCTCTTGTGCATGTTTGGCCCAGCAAGTTTGGGCCCGATGTGTGTTTTTCTTACTGCTGTGAATTTAACATTATCCAGTGTATTACAGTTTTGCAGAAAACCCCTCCATGTTCATGCATATAATAACTCATTAACCGTGCATCGGATTTAAATGATTCAAACATGTAAAATGCTTAAAATTCTGTCTAGTTTCATAATATGTCACTCTCATCCATGTTTAAAATGTTTAAATTGTTGTTTGCATTAATTTGCTTAAATGCCATGTTAAAATGATTTATTTCATAACTAAATAACCGTAGCTCGGTTTTAAATGTTCTTTATGTGTAAATGGGGTGGGAAAATGACTAGTTTAACATGGTCCACTTTATTTTACTGTTTAACAACTTTAAAATATGTTTTAGGGCAGAACAGTACCAAATTCGAAATGTGGACATGAGGATTTTCCGGAATTGTTGTTTGTTGTTCCGGCCTCATTTAAACTTGCCTAGATAGGTAGTTTTATTATGCCTCACCTCTTGCCATGTTTAAGAACATTTAATATTGTTTGGTAGCTTATACGAGGTTAAACTAAATATGTCAATGTGGTGTTTTGTCAATATGCAACTCGTTGCATATTGAGCTCCACTTAACTTGTAGCATTGGTTGTTGCACTTTGCCATGCCATGCCTTATTAAACCGGACATGCATCATACTTGTTTGTGCATCATGCCATGTTTATGCTTGTGCATTTACCATGTTGTTTGTTTCTTTCTGGTGTTGCTTCTTAGTTCCGGTAATGTTGCGATTGTGAGGATTCGTTCGACTACTCCCATTCGTCTTCTTCATGGACTCGTTCTTCTTCCTAGCAGGATTTCAGGCAAGATGACTGTTACCCTGGATCTCATTACTATCATTGCTATGCTAGTTGCTCCGTTCTATCGCTTTGCTGTGCTACCTATCTTTTGCTCTTCAGGCCTCCCAAAATTGCCATGTCAGCCTCTAACCTTTTTCACCCTTCCTAGCAAACCATTGCTTGGCTATGTTTCTGCTTTGCTCAGCCCCTCTTATAACGTTGTTAGTTGCAGGTGAAGTTGAAGATTGCTCCGTGGTGGATAGGATTGTGTTGGGATATCACAATATCTCTTATTTAATTAATGCATCTATATACTTGGTAAAGGGTGGAAGACTCGGCCTTATGCCTGGTGTTTTGTTCCACTCTTGCCGCCCTAGTTTCCGTCATACCGGTGTTATGTTCCCGGATTTTGCGTTCCTTACACGGTCAGGTGATTTATGGGACCCCTTGACAGTTCGCTCTGAATAAAACTCCTCCAGCAAGGCCCAACCTTGGTTTTACCATTTGCCTCACCTAGCCCTTTTTCCCTTGGGTTTCCGGAGCCCGAGGGTCATCTTTATTTTAGCCCCCCCCCCCCCGCCGGGACAGTGCTTGTCTAAGTGTTGGTCTGAACCGAGCAGCCTGCGGGGGCCCCTCGGGGAAACTCGAGGTCTTGTTTTACTCGTAGCTGGACTTATCCGGTGTTGCCCTGAGAACGAGATATGTGCAGCTCCAATCGGGATTGTCGGCGCATCGGGCGGCTTTGCTGGTCTTGTTTTACCATTGTCGAAATGTCTTGTAAACCGGGATTCCGAGACTGATCGGGTCTTCCTGGGAGAAGGAATATCCTTCGTTGATCGCGAGAGCTTATCATGGGCTAAGTTGGGACACGCCTGCAGGGTATTATCTTTCGAAAGCCGTGCCCGCGGTTATGTGGCAGATGGGAATTTGTTAATGTCCGGTTGTAGATAACTTGACACCAGATACAAACTAAAACGCATCAACCGCGTGTGTAGCCGTGATGGTCTCTTTTCGGCAGAGTCCGGGAAGTGAACACGGCTTTGGGTTATGCTTGACATAAGTAGGATTTCAGGATCACCTCTTGATCATTACTAGTTGACGACCGTTCCTTTGCTTCTCTTCTCGCTCTTATTTGCGTATGTTAGCCACCATATCATGCTTAGTCGCTGCTGCAACCTCACCACTTTACCCCTTCCTTACCCATTAAGCTTTGCTAGTCTTGATACCCATGGTAATGGGATTGCTGAGTCCTCGTGGCTCACAGATTACTACAACAACAGTTGCAGGTACAGGTTATGCGATGATCTTGACGCGAGAGCAATGCTTACTTGTTTTGGAGTTCTTCTTCTGCTTCTTCTTCGATCAGGGGATAGGTTCCAGGTCGGCAACCTGGGCTAGCAGGGTGGATGTCGTTCGAGTTTCTGTTTGTGTTTCATCCGTAGTCAGATGGTGCTCTCATGTAAGATGATGTTGTATTCGTGTGGCATTGTATGTCTTTTGTATGTATCCCCATCTATTATGTAATGTTGATGTAATGATATCCACCTTGCAAAAGCGTCTTCAAGATGCGCTTCTATCCTTGGTGGGACCTTCGAGTTCCTTTAGGATAGGGTCGCATCTTGGGCGTGACAGCAGCAATGCGATAGAACGAAGCAACTAGCATAGCAATGATAGTAGTGAGATCCAAGGTGACGGTCATCTTGCCTGAAATCCCGCTAGGAAGAAGAACGAGTCCATGAAGAAGATGAAGCCACGAAGACGAACCAAGAGTAGACAAACGAATCCCCACGATCGCAACGAAACGGGAACTATCGAGAAGAAGCACACACCATGGTAAACACACCACACATAGACAAGACATGATGCACATCCAAGAATGATGCATGACAAAGCTAGATGAGGCTACTCATGGCAAGAGATGATGCAAACAAGAACAACACATCAACGCAAGTTTAAATGAGGCCGGAAACAACATATAACAATTCCGGTAAGTCCTCATATGCAAGTTTCAAAGTTGGTCCAGAACTGAATAAACCTTATGTTCAAGTTGTTAAACAGCAAGTTAAGATGCACTAAGATGATCTACACGAAATTCTAGTCAAGTTACATATAAAGTTCATTTAGTTCAGAGCTACGGCCTAGAAGATATGAGCAAACCAAGTTAAACATGGCATTGATGCTAAATGCATCCAAACATAAAGCAAACACCTCAAAACAAGGATGCAACATGATAATATGAAACTTCATGCAAAAACAAGCAAGTTTCATATAGAGCACACTCAAAACAGAGCAACGGTTCAACACATGCACTCTATACAAGTTTAAAGGACAAGCTGTCCAAAACAGCAACTAGGCATCTTACAAGCATCAAAACAATATCCTACAGCATCCCAACGTGAAAACAAAAGGCATGGGCATGAAGTACAGGTAAAGAATGACAAAACATGAACACTGAGCTATCTCTAGAAAACATTATAACATGCTCAAAAGGACATGGAAACATTGCGAATTATAACAGTTTCAGGCTTAGCAGAAATAACATCAGGTTGCAATGTTTAGAGCTATCAAACGACATGCGGTAGTAAGTGATCATGGCAAACAAAGGCATGGCGTGAATCTACTAATTGCATATAACAAAAGTCCCTTACTGACCATGAGCTAAAAGGGCATAGAAAATATGATGGCACCCATGTAAACATAGCAAGTGATATGACCGATTCATACATGGCAGGAACAACAATAAGTAGGCATGTTGGTGAGCTTGAATCACTCACCACAGAGCAATACATGGCATGTCAAGGTAACCAATAGTAAAAATACATGTTTGTGAAGCTAAGCATGGCAATAACAAGTTCATAGGGTGCATGGATCACTAGCAAAGCTCATGGCAAAACTGAACTTAATGTTAACAGGCTGACAGCAACGTTATTTAGCAATTTGAGAGCAATTACAACAAGCTACAGCAGGCTATAAATGCAACCAGAGGCATGAATGGATAGAGCATGACATGTATAACAAATCATCATTAGTGAACATCTCCAGATTGTGCATAGAATGACTTGTAGCAGCATGTTTACATAGCATCGTAATATAACAGAATCAGCCTAGCAAAACAGCAACAGCAAGTACCCTACTTAACAAGCTCGATGCACTCAGTACAAGATTCACAAAAATACATGGATTGCATCACAACAAAGATGACATGATGTAGTACAAAACACATGTAGACATCAAGCTCATAGGGTGCACACACAAAATGCAACGAAAAAGACAAAACAACAAGTTATAACAGTTTTAGCAGATTAATATCATATAGCACTCTTGCAATGATTATTCGGGCATCAATATGATCTCAAACAAGCATGTCACAATGGAACAAAATGATGTACTCGTTGAGACGAACAATCTGATATATTACACGCACGAAACGGAGCAGTATGCATGGAGTTATGACGCGATGAACATGGGCACAAAATGTCAAAATATCAGGGACTTGGAGGAATTTCGGGGGGTCAACCTTGCACGGAAATTGATGCGGCGACGGATCTCGTCGGATCTGAGGCGACGGCGGCCGGAGTTTGTCGGAGAGGATGGAGAGGTCGCCGGAGGAGGCTGGGGAGTCGGAGGAGAGGCGGGCCCGGACCGGATCGGGCCGGATCCGGGCGGTGGGGAGGTGGATCAGCGGCGGGGCGCGGTGCGGCGACGGGGGCGCGCTCTGGCGGCGGGCGGAGGCGGCGGCCGGGCGGAGCCTGGGGCTCGCGCGCGCGGCGCGGGCGCGCGGGCGTCCCGTGGCGGAGGACGCCGGCGAGGAGGCGGCGGAGGACGACGCACCGGAGGCAGGCGCCTCGGGCGCGCGGCGGCGCGGACGGGTCAGGCGGCGCTGGGGTGCGGGGTGCTCGGGCCCGGTCGCGGCCTGGGGTGGGCCTGCCGTGGGCCAGGCGGGCCGCGGCGGCGCGGGGAGCTGCGGGTGACGTGGCGGGCTCCTGTTGGTTGGGGTGGCGGCGGCGGACGCGTCCGGCGCCGTCTGGACGTGTCCAGCGCGCGGAGGAAGACGAGGCTAGGGTTTGGGTTGATTTGATCCAAAATTTCGGGGGAGGGTGTGTTTAAATAGGTAGAGGGAGCTAGGAGACTCCAAATGGGGTGCGGTTTTCGCCCACACGATCGTGGTCGAACGACCGAGAGCATGGAGGGAGTTAGGATGGGTTATTGGGCCACTTTGAAGGGGTGTTGGGCTGCAACATAAAGAGGCCTTTACGGTTCCCCGGTTAACCGTTGGAGTATCAAACGACCCCCAAATGGCACGAAACCTTACGGGCGGTCTACCGGTGGTATACCAAGGCCGCTTGGCAAACCTCGGTCCATTCCGAGAAAGTTTAACGCCCGCGCATGAAAAGAGACAAGAAGGGGACGCCGGATGACATAGGAGTGCCGGATTGCAAAACGGACAACGGGGAAAATGCTCGGATGCATGAGACGAACATGTATGCAAAATGAGATGCACATGATGACATGAGAAAATGCAACACGCAAGCAAATGGCATGGCAATGACAGCGAATAACTGGCGGACACCTGGCGCATCGAATCCGGGGTGTTACAGAAAAATAGGCCTATAATCACCCACCTCCTCAGGTGTGAGCTTTTTGGGCATCAAGGTGATTAAAGAACCATTTATATTCTCCAGAACAGCTGTACCCTCATGGAAAGCCTGAGCTAACTCATAGAAATCCTGAGAGATTATATGCCAGCATTTTTTGAAGAACAAGCCATTAAAGCCATTTGGACCTGGGGCTTTATCCACAGGCATGTGCTTAACCACCTTATCCATTTCCTCCTTTTCAAAAGGCTTGGTGAGGATGTCAAGGCCCTCCACAGGGGAGATAAGATAAGAGAGATCAAAGCCCATCACAATCCCTCTTGAAGAGCCCATTGTGTTTTTAAAACAACTCCAAATAATCCCTGCCATTCGAGAGTGGCCAGAGACCACAGAACCATCAGATAACTTAAGACTTGCAATGGAGTTTCTCCCGTGTCTCTCAGTGGCCATGGCATGGAAGAATTTGGTATTTTCCCCTCCAACTTTAAAGTATCTAATAGAATAGTGCATCTCTTTTTCCAATAAAGGAATTTTAGATGCAAAAGCTTTTCCATATGCACCTTGACAGTTCTTCTGAAGTTGAGTTCCTGCCTAAACAGAGGCCTCGACTCCTCCAACTCATCCAAAAGGTAAATAACATGATTGCTATTGCTAATTAGTAGTTTTAACTTAGAGACATTCATTTGCCATCTTTTGAGGCACATTCTCAAGGATTTGAATTTATCAGCAATCCTAGCAGAAATGTGCCCCTTCCCTGAAGGTTTTTGCGAGGATGATTCAACACAATCCATGAAACCCTCTAGCTCCAACCAATAATTCTCAAACCTAAAAAGATTTGACTTTGGGATGGAAGTTTTAATAGAGACAACACAGGGGACATGATTAGATGCAGTCCTAGCTAGGGGAAGCACTTTAGTCATGGGATAGTCAGAAATTCAGTCCACTGAGGCAAAAAACCAATCTAATTGCTCAAGAAGTGGGTTGTCTTGCATATTTGACCATGTGAAAGCTCTGGCTTTGATGGGCAATTCAAGGAGGCCCAAGTGCCCAATTATCTCATTAAAGATGAACATGTCATTTAGATCCCCACTAGGTAAATTCCTATTATCTTTGGACCTTATGAAGTTAAAATCACCTAACAGTAACCAGTTCTCATCAACAGGAATACACAAATTATAGAGCCAAGTGACAAAATTATCTCTGGCTTCACCCTAGCAAGGAAAATAAACAACAACCAAAGTCTATTTATCATTATTATGTCTGGACACAAATTCAACAACCACAACAAATTGTTGAACTTCAATTAAAGTCCCAATAAAAACAGAGGAGGTCCAGACCACAAGAATTCCACTAGAGGCTCCCATGGAAGGAGAGCAAGGAAAAAAATCAAACCTTTTAGGACAGAAACTTTTAATTGATCTAGAATCAAAGGATGAGCATTTAGTTTCTTGCAAACATGATATAGCACACTGGTTTTCCTCAGTTTTTTGCCTGACAGCTCTCTGCCTAGCTTCAGAATCTAAACCTCTGACATTCGAGAACATCACACTCCAGTTTCTACAAGGGTTACTCATTAAAACATAACATTATAAGGACCATAAACCACATGGCATACAATGCTATATGTCCAAAAGAGCACATAACAGTCTGACCCAACATTATTATATAAAAGTTTGCATGACAGAACACCCAACAAGAACAGATAACTAGCACATTTAGGGGCTTGCCAGACCCAAAAAGACATGGCCACACTAATCATCAGAATTAGTAGTAGCAGCAGCTGGTGGGTCCACCATAAGTGCATCCACAAAGAGAAGGTTGGCCTCAATTTCCAGCTCCCTTCCAATTTCTTGCAGGCGACTGACAGGTGTAGCAGGTGGGATCCCTTCATGTGCAGGATCCTCTGGCATCTCAGCAGTGAAAGGCTTGGCTTTGGGCTTCTTCCTCTTGGGCTGCAAAGTGAGCTCCTGGAAGGCGGGCTTGAACCCATCACGTTGGAACGGGCTCCTGGTACATCTCCTAACAGAAGTGTCCACAATTGGAGTGGGCGCCAAAGTTTTGCGAGGCCTCCTGACTTTTGAAATCATAGAAGTAGGTGAAACTGTCTTCTCAACTGCTTCTTCAACATCTTCAGAGAACAAGGCACTAGCAACTGGCCTGGCTTGCAATGGTGTAGCAGAGGCAGTAGGTGGAGGTAGACGCGCAAGCACGTCAGCGAACTTGGCATCCAACTTGTTGTCAATTGTCTTCTCAACGTCATCAATCCTCGCTAATGCCTTGCCAAAACTGGCAATCGTGTCTTCTACCTATTGACCCAACATTTGCTAGAATTTATCATGGAGCTCCTTATGATCCTGGCATGGTTAGCAGCAAGAGAAAAACACAAGAATATGATCCTATAGACTGCTAGGAAGTGGCGGTGGTGTTGTGGAAAGTCACAAATCCGTCTAGCGAATCTCAAATTCTTACAAGTTCATACCAAGCAGTAGGTGGTGATCGGCAACCGTTGTAGTCAAAACTCTCAAAGCTTGGATAGAATGATTACCAGGGAGAGTCAAATGCACGACGTAGATGTATGTGGAGATGGGAAGGCTTATAATATGGTAGCAAAAAGGGTCAGCAATAATCAATAATGAGATGCAAAGTTGAATAAACGCTCAACGACGGTACTGTGCTGGTCCTAGGCTAGACCGTACTAGAGACACGAGCCTAAAACACTAACAAAATCATATCGCGGCACGTAAAAAAGGGAAAAGCAACTCTGAAAAAAAATCGCTCTTTTTTTCTTTTTTGCGCTCTTTTTTTTTGTGCTCCTTTTTATTTTTTTGCGAAAAATCATTATAATGGCGAGTGTCTCAAAACTCTTCCCAAGTCAAAATAACAGGATAGGCATGAATTTTTTTGACTATTTTTTTCAAAAATGAAGGCAGCGACGATGAAAAGGGCAACAAAAGATCACTATGATGGCGAGTGTCTCAAAATGATCACTTGGACTTAAAAACAGGATAGGAAAAAAATTGATCGCTGATTTTTTTTGAAACCTACTCAGGCAAGGAAACACGAATTGGAAAATATATGGATCTCGAAAACAAACCTAATATGAAAAGAACTCGGATTGGTGGTGGATATATGGTGGTAGGATATGGCAGCGGTGGTGGTACATGGTAGCGGTGGTAGGATTATGGCAGCAGTGGTGGTATATGGCAGTAGCGATAAAGATGGTGTGGCGGCGGCGTAACAAACTGTGACATAACTTGAAACTCTAAAGGACTAGACGCTAAGACCAACAACTATACACAGCGATGCAACCGCAAATTCAACAAAGCAAAACCCTAAAAAGATTGTGCAAAGGCTCAGATTGGTTCAAATATGATGAACTAACCCTAATTTTTTTGTGGCTTTTTCGTGGAATGTAGATATGAAGAATAAACTCGATATCAACTATGAAAAATGGAAAATCTCACAGAGCGACCTGGAAATCCGATACCACTTGATAGAGGCAATGGTGTCCCGTCTTCGATGAGATGGTTGCTATCATTTTTGGTGGAGTAGACTTTGACGATCCGACTACGAACGTGTGAGCACATCGCACCTTAGCAATCGCTAAACCAACTCCGAGAGGTTATTGACCACGCGGAGCAGGAAACCTGGCCACGAAGGTCTATTTCCTGCAAGCAAACGAAGAACAAGCAAGCAACTGAAATTGTAATCTGGATATTGCGAATAAAAGAGGAAAGCTTTATGGGTCAAGTGGGGTTCTGTGATGTCTTGGTCTGGTTGTTGAACACAAATGAAGTACATGAAGTTGTAGCTATGGTGAACTTTTAATCTAAACAAAACCCGAAGTCTAAATGATGCTGTCGGTGTCAAAACCGACGGATCTCGGGTAGGGGGTCCCGATCTGTGCGTCTTAGGCTGATGGTAACAGGAAGCAAGGGACACAATGTTTACCCAGGTTCGGGCCCTCTCGATGGAGGTAAAACCCTACTTCCTGCTTGATTAATATTGATGATATGAGTAGTACAAGAGTAGATCTACCACGAGATCGTAGAGGCTAAACCCTAGAAGCTAGCCTATGATGATTATGTTTGTAATTGTGATCGGCCTTCTAAGGACCAACCTCTCCGGTTTATATAGACACCGGAGAGGGCTAGGGTTCACATGGAGTCGGTTACAAGGAAGGAAATATAATATCCGGATCACCAAGCTTGTCTTTCACGCAAAGGAGAGTCCCATCCGGACACTGGACGGATTCTTGAGTCTTGTATCTTCACGCTTCAATAGTACGGACGATGTATATAGTCCGGCTGTCCGGATGCCCCCCAATCAAGGACTCCCTCAGTAGCCCCTAAACCAGGCTTCAATGATGATGAGTCCGGCGCGCAGTCTTGTCTTCGGCATTGCAAGGCAGGTTCCTTCTCCGAATACTCCAAAGTAATTATCGAACACGTGGACCGTGTCCGGATCCGCAAAATGATCTTCACATACCGCCGTAGAGAGAATGACATTTCACAAACGTAATCTTCTGACCACGTGACATGTCATTACGGTCGGGTCATTTATTCGAACTGTTCTCCCACAACCAGCCATAGCGCATATCGCGAGGCGGTTTCTTCTACACGTTTTTGCCATAGCAGAGATCGTGTCCCCTTATTGTGGGATTTTCATTAATATGGGTATGGATAATGTAACTGTACCGCTAATCGCGATGAGTGGGGAGCGAGCGGGGTCCACCAGGTAAGTGGGGAGGCACAAAAAGCTTTTACCGTCTCTATAAAGAGATAGGGTATCTTCCTCTTTACCCACGCCTTCTCCTTCCACTAGCCCATTCCCCTCTGTTCGAGCCCTAATGCCCAGGCATTCTTCTCTTCCATCGAAGAAAGATTTTCCGAAGATGTCCGGATCCGGAGCAGGAGGCACATGGATGGCCTCTACTGTCCAGGAGAAGGATATCAAGAGGCTCCGGGAGGCCGGGTATCTGGCCAAGAAGATCGGCCACCGTCTCCCACCGGTGGGACAGGTCGTACCTACTCCGGAGCCTCACGAGAGAGTCGTGTTCCTTCCCCATTTTGTCCGCGGGCTTGGGTTTCCCCTTCACCCATTTGTTTGTGGAGTCATCTATTACTATGGGATTGATTTTCATGATCTTTCCCCCAACTCCTTCCTTAATATCTCGATGTTCATCGTCATGTGCGAGGCTTTTCTCTGGATTTCGCCTCACTTCGGTCCTGTGGCTGAAGATTTTCAATGTGAAGCCCAAGGTGGTGAGTGGTGAGCACGCTGAGTGCGGCAGTGCCATGGTGAGCAAGATGCCCAAGGTTGTTTGGCCGACGGGTGCCTTCAACGACTCCGTCAAGGAGTGGCAGCAGCAGTGGTTCTATATCACCGAACCACGCGGCAAAAGGTGGGCTGCAGCTCCAGAGTTCAGATCCGGAGCCCCACTGTGGCTCACGTCCTGGCCCAAGAAGGGCCTGAACTGGTCCTCGTCCGATGAGGTGTCGCTGCTCCAGACGCGCATTCAGAGTGTGGTCGACAAGGACGTCAAGCTCGTCGACGTAGTCCAGGTGATGTTAGTTCGCCTGGTTCTCCCTTGCCAGCGTCGAGCCTGCAATTTGTGGGAGTACGACCCAACCGAGCACTAAACCCTTCGGGAGCTCTATGATTCCTCCCACAAGGATATCTGGAAGGTGCTCTTTAAGTCCGGCAAATTATGGCCGGGCTCCTCCGAGGACCGTGGGTATCAATTATCCCATTCTGCAAGCCCGGTAAGTTATTGCTATGCTCTGTCCATCCATGCTTTAGTCGACATGTCCTGAGGGAGACATTTTAATCATGCTTTATCACAACCCCAGGGATGGATAAAAAAGGTGGAGCGGATACATTGTCCGGCCCGCCGCCGGAGGAACCGGTCGGACCTCTTCTGACGAAGATGCTGGTCCCAGTGCCTTACGAGGCGCCAAAGAAAGAGGCCTCCGAGAAGGTCAAAAAGACCCGGAGTGGCCTCCGTCGCCGCGAGGCTTCGGACACAAAATCCGAAGACTCCAGCGACGCTCCTTCTTCCAAAGACGAAGAGGAGGAAGCAGAGGAGGACGAGCCTCACTCTAGGGGTGGGAAGAAAAGGACGGACTCCTCATCCCTGGAGGCCGAATCGCCCAAGACGGGGAAAGGTTCCCTCCCAGAGGCATCCACCACGGCTGCCGATAGCAGCCCGGAGTGGGATCCCAGGGCCCAGCCCCTGGAAAAGTCGTAAGTATACGAAATCCGAACACGCATATGCGTCCGGGGTTGTTTGGGTATAGTAGTTTTAACTGTCGCCATATTTCATATAGCCCGGCGAGATCTCGCGCCGGACAGTCCTCGTCGGAGGATTCGCTGAGCTCAGATGCCTTGGCGAGCGAGACACCTCCAAAGGCCCCTTCCCCAAAGTCCAGGCACGACACTGAGGTGTCGTCTCAATGGGACCCGGACCAGGGGGGCATATCTCCGGAGCCGGACACATGGGAGCGATGGACCCCAAGTGTGTCGACGGCGGGGGCGATCTCGGGTTTGGACCACAGCCGGACACGGTCCTGGAGACTTTTAAGGCTCCAGGATCGGGCGAACAGCCACCTTTGACGGGGGGAGGCTTGCCTACTCCGCCAGCGACCTCTGTCCAAGCAGAGCTGCCGGGCGGCCTATCGACAGCATTAAGGAGCGCGTCTATCGTCGATGAACATCGGACCCTCATGTGTGTGGTGATTGAAAAGAAAGTCCACCGAGAGCAGGCTAAATGAGTCCTGCCTTGGCCTTATAAAGGCCTTTGAGGTATGTTTTCTAAGAAACCTTTGAGGAATTATCATAATATGAGTAGTAGCCCCTGATGCACTGTCCGGCGAAAGAGAGAGAGCCGGGCAGGGGATCAAAACCTCTGTTTTTGCAGGAGCCTTTGTTAATGACGTATACCCCTTTGTGTGAAAGCAGGCATCTGCAGAGAAGACGGCCGCTCATAATGCGGAAGTGTCCGGGCTGAAGCAGAGCCTGAAACAGGCTGAGGAGGAACTTGGCCGTGTGAAAAAGCAATTGGAGGACAAGCAAGGTATGTTGAAACACTGTCTTGAATTTGGCACAAATGAGTAATTATGCCTAGTGAAAAGTATTTCTATTGTATGCTCTAGGAGCGAGTGCCGAATATGAGGCACTAAAGAAGGCTGTGGCTGATGCCAACGAGAAGGCTACCGCCGAACAGGCGCTTCGTGAGAAACACGAGGCCAGGGTCATCACAGTTGAGCGAGAGCTCCAGGAGGCTGTAAAGAAAAGTGAGGGCTTGGAGCAAAGTCTAGTAGGGAAAGAATCCGAACTCGCCCAAGCTCTCCAAGCCGCGAAAGATGCTCAGGAAGAAGCCCGAAGTGCTGTGCGGGACATTCAGGAGACCCGGAAAGTTGCGGCTGGTAAGGCTTTTTGTATTCATGGCCATTTTTACATGATAACGGGAAGAACTCAAAGCGACAAGCTGAATTCATGTTTTTCCAGGGGCATTTGTGGATCTGCCTCGCAGCATATCAGATGCCGCCCAATTCTACCGGACCGGGGAGAAGAAGTCTACGGAGAGGGATTTCTGGTCGCAATATTTGGCGCCGAACTATCCAGTCCCTTTATCGATCAGCTGAAGCAGCTGGTCGAACTGCACCAGGCGGCCGACCTAGCCATGAAGGAATTGGTTGTCCGGCTGTGGCCCGCAGAGCCCATTCCAAGCAGTTACTTCGGACTCGTGAAGCGGATTGTGGGCGCCTGTCCTCGGCTTGATGCTGTTAAGCGATCGGTCTATATAGAGGGTGCGCACATGGCGTTTGCCCGTGCAAAAGTGCATTGGGGGAAGCGTGACACGGAGAAGCTGATGACCGAGGGGCCGCCAGAGGGTAAGGAGCACCGCAAGCCCGAGCTGTACTATGAAGGTGTACTGAAGGGAGCCCGCCTTGTGGCGGATAAGTGTACCAAAGACATTATATTTCCCTGAGGGCATTCGTGTCGTTCTTTGTAATATGGGATAATGACACTTTTATTATTTATTGCCTGTTTTGTTTGAACATTTGTTCTTCCTGTGCGGCTGTTTAGTGTATGTAAATCCTGAGAGTTGGCCAGTCGTCGGCTTCTGCCCCCACGAAAGAAATATGGGGGTGTTCGGGACATAACTGAACACTCTTTATCCCATGGCTGGGTCCTTTTAAGGAGGTGTTCCTCACCACGAACCAGGCAATCAGACTATAAGGCTTTACCACTCTCACTTAGCCATAGGAATTCGAGTATGGTCGGTGCATCCCCTAGTGTTCAAAAGGCCGAACTAGGGGCTCTATTGGCGCCTGATCGGAAGACCGATCCATCGCACTCTGCATTTATAATGGATTTATGCGGAATAAATCTTTAAGGATTTTACAACCTCTCGAACAGCTGACCAACTCTCGCTATATCATGACAGTCAGTGTTCAGCTTTCTCTACTGAGGTGCTCGTCCGGCAGAACCGGGACACAATCGCAATAGTTCTCCCAGTGCTACCTTAGCCGATGGGGCGGAACGTAAGGTACCAAAACATGGGAGCCGGGCAAACCCAACCAATGACCCAAGACATGATTCGGAGCTGATGCATATAGTGCTATAAGTTCGGGGTGCCGAGCGACCGAAAAGGTGGTCGGACTTTATTGTCGTACTGTGAAGCCCCTGGCATAATTGGGCGTAACACGAGCCGTCGATGAGAAACGACAGCCGGTGAGTGTTATTTAAGTCTACGCATTGTAGTAGGATGATATGTCTATGCATATGAGCACGATTTATGATTATAAAAAGAGGTGTTTTCGGTGGAACCTGTGATGGCTGGACTGGAGGGGGCTGTGAGTGGATCTGGAGTCAATCCGGACTACCTTCTTTGTGGGGGTTCACATGCATGTTCCTGCCCTTGTGTGTCCGGGCCGATTCCATGTTGCCGATCATGTTCTGCGTCAAAGTTAGTTTGTAAAGGCAAATACCTGAAGGCAGCTGAACGTCCTCTTGTGGTTGATCCGAGGGTTCCTGATTGGACCCTGGTTAACCCAGCTGTTATACCGTGAAGTAGCGCGGACTCCTTAGTTGGTGTCCGGATAGTTGGCTATCATATCAAAATTTTGATAGGAATGCATGACTCGCTACTCCGGCAGCTGTATGATTTCTACTCTAAGGGCGGGGTTCGGCCTTGCCCATAGGTGTGATTATATCACACGGTGTTGGCCTAATGGTTTACCACATAGAATCTAGTCAACGTGGTTCTCCCATTAGCATATGGTAAATTACCATATGAGGGGAAGGTGCCGAAGAATTATTCTTTGGCGTGGCATTTTTTTGTGATCTGAAGACAACCGTTAGAGTGGTGGGCCAATAAAGCTTGGCCTTTGCACCTGTGCACCAGACTACTGTGTCCAGAGGTAGTGCAATTGAATTGCTGTGGTTGATATTGTTCGCACGGTCGAAATGATCAGGAGTGATCGGTCGTACTTTTCTGCCGTGGGGGATCCTTTGACTAGACTCCTCCCTCATTGTTTCCGGCACACGACCGGCCACTTTGTTTTGAGGATCCGGCATTCTCTATTGGTATGCTTTGTCGTCCTTCTAGGAGTACCATGAATTTCGCATGGTTGATCGAGTATGTGGCTTGGGCCGGATAGGCTTGAGTTGTTCTTTGTCCGCTGACTGGACTGGGAGTTGCTGGACTTGGCACCAGCTTCCCTGACTTGACGTTTATGACCATTGCACTGAGGCTTGAGGATGCTTCTTCGTGCATCCTTCGTATTGTCTTGGACCGTCGTGATGTGTTGACGTCAGGGTATCTGCCTTGGGTTCTCCTGCTTAGGTTGAGGTAGCCAGTTGTGCCGCGTGTGCCCTTTGTCGGGGCAGTCGAGTCTGTATTTTTCGGTGGCCAGGACCTTGGTCCACCTGTCCACGAGCAAATCTTGGTCAGCTTTATGCTGCTGTTGCTTCCTTTGCAGGCTCCTTGCGGTGGCCATGAGCCGTCGCTTGAAGCGAACTTGTTCCACTGGATCTTCGGGCACGCTGAATTCGTCATTGCCGAGGCTTACCTCGTCCTCGGAGGGGGGCGTATAGTTGTCCCTCTCCAAGTATCCCATCGTGGCCAGTCCGGCCTGCTTAAAGGCAGGCTAATTAGGGTTGTATTCCTATTCGGCACCATCCAGATTATTTTTGTCTCCTGGGGCGGTATTGCTGTGGCGGGGCTTGGAGCAGCGCTGACGACGCCCATGCTTTGTTTTTCTCCCTGAGGGGTCATCCTCCGTTGCCTCATCGCCATTGGTTTCCTTCGGAGTGTCCACCATATATATATCGTAGGAGGAGGTGGTTGTCCACCGCCCGGTGAGTGGTGGTTCATGTTCTTTTCCTGCATTGTCGTCCATACCGTCGATGTCTTCGGAGTCGAAGTCAAGCACGTCGGTTAGATCATCGACCGTGGCAATGAAGTGGGTGGTGGGTGGGCACTGAATTCCTTCGTCGCCTGCTTCCCACTCGAGTCGGACATAGCTCGGCCAAGAGCCCCCTGACAAAGAAAGAGACTTTAATGAGTTCAGCATGTCGCCAAAGGGCGAGTGCTGGAAGATATCCGCAGCGGTAAACTCCATCACCGGAGCCCAACCAGACTCGGCGGGCTCGGGAGCACGCGGACTGGAACCTACAACCGGATACGAGTCCGGGGGTCCGGAGTCACAGGCTTCCTTAGAGGTGAGGCCTGTGTTCGGCTCCACCGCCGATGAGTGTGCGGTCTGCGGGGCGGGGTACATCCACCCGTCCTTGGGCCACGCGATCTGTTCCAGATTTAGGTCCGGGACTACCGCAGGGGTAACATCCCGAGCACTGTCCGACAGCAGGTCTAGACCGCGCTCGTCGTGACTGCCCGGCACTCCTGGCACAGGCCCGATTCCGTCTAAGATCAAGTCTCCGCGGATACCAGCCGTGTAGTTCAGGTTTCCGAACCTGATCTGGTGGCCAGGGGCGTAGCTGTCGATCTACTCCAGATGGCCAAGCGAATTGGCCCGCGGTGCGAAGCCGCCGAACACGAAGATCTGTCCGGGGAGAAAAGTCTCACCCTGGACCGTGTTGTTGACGATGATTGAAGGAGCCATCGAGCCTTGCAGCGACAACATAGAGGAACTCTCAATGAAAGCACCAATGTCGGTGTCAAAACCGGCGGATCTCGAGTTGGTGGTCCCGATCTGTGCGTCTTAGGCTAATGGCAATAGGAATCAAGGGACACAATGTTTACCCAGGTTCGGGCCCTCTCGATGGAGGTAAAACCCTACTTCCTGCTTGATTAATATTGACGATATGAGTAGTACAAGAGTAGATCTACCACGAGATCATAGAGGCTAAACCCTAGAAGCTAGCCTATGATGATTATGATTGTAATTGTGATCGGCCTTCTAAGGACCAACCTCTCCGGTTTATATAGACACCAGAGAGGGCTAGAGTTTACATGGAGTTGGTTACAAGCAAGGAAATATAATATCCGGATCGCCAAGCTCGTCTTCCACGCAAAGGAGAGTCCCATCCGGACACGGGACGGAGTCTTGAGTCTTGTATCTTCACGCTTCAATAGTCCGGACGATGTATATAGTCCGGCTGTCCGGATACCCCCTAATCCAGGACTCCCTCGGACGCCCTAAGGGTTGTATATATGGAGGAAGAGGGGGGGGGGGGGTTCGTGTCCCTTGAAGGAGGGGTCTGAAACCAACCCTAACTCTTGTTTCCCCGTACATACGTACTCTAAAACAGCCTATACTCAAGTATTTGAAATTACATGGGCTTGGCCAAATAATAAGACGACACAACACCTATAATAGCCTCTGGATGAAATTTAGGAAGTGGAATCTTCTATATTTCGTCCAAGCCTTCATGAACTCATTATGGTTGCTTCAAAGTCCTGAAATCATCATTTGAAACTTTATTCTTGTTCCCCTTGCACATGCCAGCATCTCCACGCTTGAACTTGCTCAAAGGTTCATCTTTCTTGTCCAAGCTAGACCCTTCATTTGTAAGCAAAACAAATGTATCCAATTTAGGTAGCATCATATTCCCATGAACATTAGAATCGTTACCAAGAACAAAAGTACCTGGTAATTCAATTGGCGTGTGTGAGCTATAGTAATTGGTCCAGTATGTATAGCAGCAGGGGTTGTGGGTGTAACAATGGTATTGATGTCCTCATCAATGTTGGAAGTCAAATTAATGAACTTGTTCGTTATGCATATCTCCGTCCATGTGTGGATTGCAAACACCATGTTCTCCAATTCAAAGATTTGAATGCAAATTTATACCAAAACATGGTTTATATCAGTCATTAATGACTCAACATCCCCCCTCTCCTGGACTCCTATTCTCTCTCTAGCCGACAATCTTCGTTTCTATCGCACGCATACAAACACAAACCTTGTCGGTCCCTGCCTCTCTCTCTCTTTGTCTCTCCCTCTCTCTCTCTCTCTGCCGGTCTTTCTAGTTCGCATGTAGAGTCCATGTATAGGTCTCTCTCGCACACAATCTATGTTTCTCTAGTCCAAGCTAAATATCTAGTGTGCACTCATCGTACACACATAAATTCTCTAGCTCGTTGTCCGTAACTCTCTCACACACCACTCTGCCGTCTCGGGGCTCTTCCTCTCTCTCTATCTCTCTCTCACTCTCCATATCCCTAGGTCACATGTACACATGCATATCTCACTCGCACTAGATAGACCCATCTAAAACTCTCCCCACCCTCTCTCTCCCTCATTCTCTCTCCATCTCACATGCACACACACACACAATCTCACGCCTAGCTAAGTACAACTGCCTCTCACTCCATTGTAGGCACACGCAGCCCCCCTTTGGCATATGACTATTTCTTAGTCTCCATCACAAACATACGCATTGACTCTTTCCCTAACTTGGTCTACCTCGATTTCTCTTGGGGAATCTTTCTATCGCACGCACACCCTGTCTCTCGATCTCCCACCCATATAGTCACCTCACGATCTCGGGGAGATCTCTCTATCACAAACAAGCCCTCTCTCCCTCCACATGTGTCCATCTTCTCCATACGTCCCTCTTAACCTCTGTCCCTTGTTGGCCAGAGCTCTATTGGACAGGTGCTATAGGGGGGTCTCTCTCCATTGCAAACAACTACGCACTAGCTATCTCCGTGGATCTCCTCACCTCGGCTTCTATATCGGAGATGATGCATGATATGTTTGCATAAGGCACTCTCTCTCTCTCTGTGTGTCTATTTTATCATTTGTTGTCCCTTTCGCTTTCACACACACACTCTCTTTTTGCACACTCACTCTTTCTCCTTCACATACACTTGATCTCTCTCAACTTAGGTACTCTCTTCCATCCATGGATTTTTTGAAAAGTCAAACCTCACAAAGCTTGACCAGGTACATGGAGAAAAAAGTCATATATCATTAGATTCATCACAAGATGTAGTTTCATATGATATATCTTCGGTATTGTAGATATAAATAATTTTCTGTGTAAACCTCGTCAAAGTTTCCAAAGTTTGACTTCTAAAAAAATTATATGCACTGCATTATTGATGGATGAAGCATCTCTTTCCCTCTCTCTATTCTCTCACGCACCACTCAGCCGTATCGGGGCTCCTTTATCTCTATCAAAAATTATATCTCCCTAGGTCACACATACACATATCTCGCTCGCACTACATAGACCCATCTAGCACTCTCCGCCCTTGTTCTCTCTCTATCTGACAAGCACCCCCCCTAAGGACCATAATCTCTCACTCCTTCATAGGCACATGCACTCCCCCATAAGTATGACTATCTATCACTATCCATCACGAACACATGTACTGTCTCCTTCCATCCCTACGTCTATCTCGATCTTTCTCAGGTATCTTCTATCGCGCACACACCTTGTCACTCGATCTCCCACCCATGTAGTCCCATCACGATCTCCAGGGGATCTCTTTATCACAAACACACACTCTCTCCTCCCCATGCCTGCATTTTCTCCATACGTCTCTCTTGACCTCTCTCCCTTGTTTGCCAGACCTCTCTTGGTCCTTTCTCTCTCGTTGCAAACAACCACACACTATCTCCTTACCTCGCTTCCGCTCTCAAAGATGCATGTGTGGTATGTTTGCATAAGACACACACACTTTTTCTCTACTTTATCATGTGTTCTCCAATTCTCTTTCACACACACACGCACACGCACTCACGAGCACACTTTTTGCGCACTCACTCTTTATATTTCACCCTCTCTCTCTCTCTCTCTCTCTCTCTCTCTCTCTAGTTAGGTACTCTCTCACCTCCATAACATATGGATGTTTTGAAAAGTCAGACCTCAGAAAAGTTTGACCAGGTATATGTGGATAAAAGCATTTAAATCTAGAATGATCGATAGATTCATCACAAGATGTACTTAGTTCATATCATTTATCTTTGGTATTGTAGATATAAGTAATTTCTTTATAAACTTTGTCTAAGTTTCAAAAGTTTGACTTTTCAAAAAATTATAGGCACTACATTATCGAACGGAGGGTGTATCTCTTTCTCTCTCTCTCTACTATCTCTCGCGGGCCTCCCCTCTCACTTGATCTCTCTTTACCGAGGGATTATGCAGTCACTGTGTCAGCTTATAGCTCTGTATATTATTTACTTGTTCGGTCAACGAATCTACATGCTGCCTTCTCAGCTCGTGTTCTCTATCTTGGTGTGCTAGCCCATGTGGCAGTGGATGAAAATAAATAAACTAGAGGCCCATCAGACATGTGGTGAAGTAAACAAAGTTGAAACCACTCGCGGTAGCACCACGCACGCTACTAAATTAAGAGCACATTTCTTCCACGTGAAGGACGCACTCACGCACATTACACCACTGCGCAACAGCATGCACATAAGGACACACTCGCGCACACCCAGCACAGAATACACACCAGCACATGTGTACAACAGCGTCACTATCGGCTAAGATGGTCAGTGAGGCAGCCAAGAAGCTAAGGCAGCTTGAGCCAAAACCGTGAGCCTGGACTTCATCACCAGCCTCCTTGATGACATGTTGCTCGTCATCATCGGCCTCCTCCACACCAAATCTTCCATGCAGTGGTGCCCCCTTTGGCGGCGCGTCCCCCTCAACCTCACCGTCGACGGCTGCCTCTGCGACGGGTATTGCAAAAGCATGGCTGCAGACTCCATGATCCTTGCATCGCCACCCTAGGCCAGCCAAATGCCTTGACATCCTCATGTTCAGTACCAACTGCAAGGTCCAAGCCAAGTTTGATGAGTGGTTCTTATCCCCTGCCCTAGATCAGCTCGAGGAGCTCAGGTTTGAAGGTAGACGGTGTCGATCTATGCCACCGTCCGCGCTCCGCCTCGTGCCAACGCTGTGACACTGCAGGTTCAGCTCCTGCTATTTTCCGCAGATTAGTTCCATGCCCGCTCCTCTTCTCCCTCAACTCAAGCAGCTCGACCTCTTGAACATTGGCATCTCGAAGAAAGCTATGGAGCATCTGCTCTGCGGTTGTACTGTGCTTGAGTACCTTTGTCTTTAGCAGATCAACTGCTTCATTACCCTCCACATTGCCTCGACGAATCTCCAATGGATTTATGTGTCTTGTTGGCCCCACAACAAGACATTACTTGGGAAGAGATTAGCTGAGCTGTTTCACGATATGGTCATTGAGAATGCGCCTTTCCTTGAGAGATTGCTTGTATCTAATCTAGAAGGTTCAACAAAAATCAGGATCATTGACACGCCGATATTGACAGCGTTGGCCTACTCGTCTGCCAAATTCCCCGAACTTGTTATTGGATCCATAATCATTCAAGTACAACACTCTTCTTATCCTCCTCCTCCGCCTTGAAAATCAAAATTTTCAAAAAAATTCTTTATGTATGTTGGACTGTCATCAAGAAAATGATTCCCACAAGCTTGACCCAGTATGTGCGCATAGTGAAGATCTTGGCAATAAAATCTATCAGCCCCAATCTGGATCAAGTAGTTGGACTCGTCACATGCTTTCCCTGCACGGAAAAGCTATTCATCGAGGTGAAACTGCTTTCCTATTAAATGTGAACCACAACGGAGCTCAATTTTTTCATAATTTTCCCAAGTTACAATGACAAGTGTAGTGTCAAAACTGCATCTACGCACTATATACTGGAAGAAATGTTTTTCCTATTTATTCTCAGGTGATCACCTGCATCGTTTTTTTGTTGTTGTTTTAGCCAAGGCTAGTCATAGTGGGAAGTAACTTAGACTAGCATCCACAATGTCCACTTTTGTTGTCTCTATACACTACTGCAGGATGCTGCTAACGCGACACTACGATCAGAGACCCTCCGACGAAACTGTGTGCGATGCAATAATCGCAGACGGTGGTGTAAAAAACCGTCAAAAAAGGTGCAAAACATTTGCGATGACGGATGCATAAAACACGCTTCGGATTTTGGTTTCGTGTGCGATGTAGGGCATATGGTTCAGTTCAATTAACTATTTACGATGAGGAGTAACAAAAGAAATGGGCAGCCAAATGAAGGTGTGTGCGATATACAACATACTGTTCACTCGGATGAACTATTTGTGATTAGGCAACACAAAAGAAACGGTCAGGCAGATCAAGGTGTGTGCTATATGTGGCATGCGGTTCACTCGGATGAACAATTTGCATTGAGACAAGAGAATAGAAACGGTTCAATATAACAAGATGTGTGTGATACGTGGCAAACAGGTCTGTAATCAGAAATGTGTGCGAAGACCGATAATAACACATACGATTGCTTCTAATAAGATGTATGTGATATGCTCTGTCTACACAACATGTATTGGCCATTGGGGGACGGACGGTCATCCGGATACGCCGTAAGGATGCGAAGAGGCACCCTATATCAGCAAGGACTAGCTGTTCCACCAGTAGCTCATCTAAGAGAACTCTCAAGTTAAGTGTGCTCAGGCTGGAGCAGCCATCAGATGGGTGACCGGATCGGAAGTTGTGTTGATGTTAAATTAACTCATAGGATGGGTTATTTCGGTCAAATGACCGAAATGACCCATTCCCTCAGCTAATTTAACCTCGAGGTCCTTGTGTTTTTATTTTTATTTTATTTTTTAACATATGTTAAAGAAGGTTGATACGTCTCCAACGTATCTATAATTTTTGATTGTTCCATGCTATTATATTACCCCTTTTGGATGTTTATGGGCTTTATTTTACACATTATATCATTTTTGGGACTAACCTATTAACCGGAGGCCTAGCCCATATTGCTGTTTTATTGCCTGTTTCGGTATTTCAAAGAAAAGGAATATCAAACGGAGTCCAAACGGAATGAAACCTTCGGCAAAGTTATTTTTGGAACAGAACCAATCCCAGGAACTTGGAGTGAAAGCCAGGGGATCATCGAGGAGGCCACGAGATAGGGGGGCGCGCCCACCCCCCTAGGCGCGCCCTACCCTCTCGTGGGCCCCTCAAAGCTCCCCCGACCGACTTCTTTCGCCTATATAAGCCTATGTACCCTAAAAACATCGAAAATCAAGATAGATCGGGAGTTCTGCCGCCGCAAGCCTCTGTAGCCACCAAAAACCTCTCAGGAGCCCGTTCCGGCACCCTGCCGGAGGGGGAACCCATCACCGGTGGCCATCTTCATCATCCCGACGCTCTCCATGACGAGGAGGGAGTAGTTCACCCTCGGGGCTGAGGGTATGTACTAGTAGCTATGTGTTTGATCTCTCTCTCTCCCGTGTTCTCTTTATGGCACGATCTTGATGTATTGCGAGCTTTGCTATTATAGTTGGATCTTATGATGTTTCTCCCTCTCTACTCTCCTGTGATGAATTGAGTTTTCCTCTTGAAGTTATCTTATCGGATTGAGTCTTTAAGGATTTGAGAACATTTGATGTATGTCTTGCCGTGTTTATCTCTGGTGACAATGGGATATCACGTGATCCACTTGATGTATGTTTTGGTGATCAACTTGCGGGTTCCGCCCATTAACCTATGCATAGGGGTTGGCACAGGTTTTCGTCTTGACTCTCCGGTAGAAACTTTGGGGCACTCTTTGAAGTACTTTGTGTTGGTTGGGTAGATGAATCTGAGATTGTGTGATGCATATCGTATAATCATGCCCACGGATACTTGAGGTGACAATGGAGTATCTAGGTGACATTAGGGTTTTGGTTGATTTGTGTCTTAAGGTGTTATTCTAGTATGAACTCTATGATAGATTGAGCGGAAAGAATAGCTCTATGTTATTTTACTACGAACTCTTGAATAGATAGATCAAAAAGGATAACTTTGAGGTGGTTTCGTACCCTACCATAATATCTACGTTTGTTCTCCGCTATTAGTGGCTTTGGAGTGACTCTTTGTTGCATGTTGAAGGATTGTTATATGATCTATCTATGTTATTATTGTTGAGAGAACTTGCACTAGTGAAAGTATGAACCCTATGCCTTGTTTCCTATCATTGCAATACCATTTACGCTCACTTTTATCATTAGTTACCTTGTTGTTTTTATATTTTTCAGATTACAAAAACCTATATCTACTATCCATATTGCACTTGTATCACCATCTCTTCACCGAACTAGTGCACCTATACAATTTACCATTGTATTGGGTGTGTTGTGGACACAAGAGACTCTTTGTTATTTGGTTGCAGGGTTGTTAGAGAGAGACCATCTTCATCCTACGCCTCCCACGGATTGATAAACCTTAGGTCATCCACTTGAGGGAAATTTGCTACTGTCCTACAAACCTATGCACTTGCAGGCCCAACAGCGTCTACAAGAAGAAGGTTGTGTAGTAGACATCAAGCTCTTTTCTGGCACCGTTGCCGGGGAGGTGAGTGCTTCAAGGTATATCTTTAGATATTGCAATCGAATCTTTTTGTTTCTTGTTTTATCACTAGTTTAGTTTATAAAAGAAAACTAAAAAATGGAGTTAAGTTTGTCTTATACGCTTCGTGTTTTTAATATGTGTCGTGGGTATGATGGAAAGGAAAATTGTGATCAAGTGCTAGAAGAAGAAATCTATAGAATGTTGGGCACTAAATCTTTGTATGATGAGCATGATTGCAATGTTGTTAGTATGAACTCCTTGAATATCCATGATGCTAGTGATATGCAAAGCCACAAGCTTGGAGAAGCTATGTTTGATGAATATGATATTTTTAGTCCCCCAAGCTTTGATGAGCAAATTTATTTGATGATAGCATGCCTCCTATTTATGATGATTATATTGATGAAAGTGGGTTTGGAAGAGTGTCGACTTTATAAAGTAGTGATCCCACTATTTTGGAGCATGTTGAATCTTATTGTGATGAACATGAAAGTGGATTTGGAAGAGTGTCAACTTTATTTAGTGATGATTCCACTATTTCGGAAGAGATTCCAATTGATTATGAGAACAAAGTTGCTATCTATGATGATTATTGTGATGACTTGTATGCTATTAATAATAATGATAACCATGAAACTTGTCATCATGATTTTAGTTTTCAATTGGATTATGCCTCACATGATAATTTTTTTGTTGAGTTTGCTCCCACTATTATTCATGAGAAGAAATTTGCTTATGTGGAGAGTAGTAAAAATTCTATGCTTGTAGATCATGAAAAGAATACTTTAGGTGTTGGTTATATTGTTGAATTCATTCATGATGCTACTGAAAATTATTATGGGGGAGGAACATATGCTTGTAGGAATTGCAATAATGTCAAATTTCCTCTCTATGTGCTTAAAATCTTGAAGCTATACTTGTGTTACCTTCCTATGCTTGTTGATTATTGTTCCCATAAGTTGTTTGCTCACAAAATCCCTATGCATAGGAAGAGGGTTAGACTTAAATGTGCTAGTCATATGCTTCATGATGCTCCCGTTGTGTTTCAATTTTTATCTTTTATGTGAGCATCATTGTCATCATCATGCCTAGCTAGAAAGGCATTAAATAAAAGCGCTTGTTGGGAGACAACCCAATATGTATCCTTACTGTTTTTGTGTGTCCACATGCTTATGCTACTGTAGTAATCATGTTTTATAGCTTTTGTTTCAATAAAGTGCCAAGTAAGACCTTTAGGATAGCTTACGGTGATAGTTGTGTTGATCCTGCTGAAAATCAGAAACTTTTGCACCCAGTAAATTAGTTTTGTTAATTCATAGAAACATGACTCTGATCTGATTCTTTTTGCTCTGGATTGGTACACAAAATTTCTTAGGACTTCCTAGTTTGGTAGGATTTTTGGAGTTCCAGAAGTATACGTTTGATACAGATTACTACAGACTGTTCTGTTTTTGACAGATTCTATTTTCTATGTGTTGTTTGCTTATTTTGATGAATCTATGAGTAGTATCGGAGGGTATGAACCATAGATAAGTTGGAATACAGTAGATATTACACCAATATGAATTTAGAATGAGTTCATTACAGTACCTAAGTGGTGGTTTTATTTTCTTATACTAACGGAGCTTACGAGTTTTCTGTTGAGTTTTGTGTTGTGAAGTTTTCAAGTTTTGGGTAAGGATTCGATGGACTATGGAATAAGGAGTGACAAGAGCCTAAGCTTGGGGATTCCCAAGGCACCCCAAGGTAATATTCAAGGACAACCAAGAGCCTAAGCTTGGGGATGCCCCGGATGGCATCCCCTCTTTCGTCTTCGTTCATCGGTAACTTTACTTGGAGCTATATTTTTATTCACCACATGTTGCTTGGAGCGTCATTTTCTTTTGTTAGTATTTGCTTTCTGTTATTTAGAATAATTTTTTGCATCTTTATTTTCAATAAAAGAAAGTCAAGGATAGCCTTTGCCATGCTTATTTTGCTAGTACACATGTTGCTGTTTGAAAACCGAAAGTTTACCGCTGTTGCAAAAATTCCCTAGAAAAGTCAGAGAATGGTATAATGTTGAAACTTTTTGCATAACGAGATATGATAAATCTTATATAGCGTAGTATTTTTCTCATAATTTTTGGAGTTAGGGAAGTATTGATACTCTTGCATTCTCTACAGACTGTACTGTTTTGGCAGATTGCTGTTATGTTTGCATTGTTTGCATATGTTTGCTTGTTTAATGATTCTATTTGAGGATAGGAGTATTAAATATGCAGAGGCATTTAGTATGCAATGTTGAATAATAATTTTAGTGATTTGTTACAGTAGAAAATGATAATTTTTTGCATTGGTTTATACTAACCTATCTCACGAGTTCTTGTTGAGTTTGGTGTGGATGAAGCTTTTGATAAAAAGAAGAAACCATGATATGAGAGGAATTAAGGAGACACAAAAGCTCAAGCTTGGGGATTCCCAAGGCACCCCAAGGTAATATTTCAATAAGTCTCAAGCATCTAAGCTTGGGGATGCCCCGTTAGGCATCCCACCTTTCTTCTTCAACCACTATCGGTTAGTATCGGTTCAGCCTAAGTTTTTGCTTCTTCACATGAGTTGTGCTATCCTTGCAATGTCTTTTTATTTTGCTTTGCTTGCTGTTTGAATACAATACCAAGATCTGAAATTCTTTAATGTTAGAGAGTCTTCACATAGTTGCACAATTATTCGACTACTCATTGATCTTCACTTATATCTTTCGGAGTAGTTTGTCATTTGCTCTAGTGCATCACTTATATCCTTTAGAGCACGGCGGTGGTTATATTTTGTAGAAATTGCTAGTCTCTCATGCTTCACTTATATTATTTTGAGAGTCTTTTAGAACAACATGGTATTTGCTATGGTTACAAAGTTGGTCCTAGAATGATGAGCATCCAAGTTGGGTATAATAAAAACTATCATAGAAAGAGAATTGGATGCTATGATCAATTTGATGCTTGATAATTGTTTTGAGATATGGAGGTAGTGATATTAAAGTCATGCTAGTTGAGGTGATTATGAAAAATACTTGTGTTGAGGGTTGTGATTCCCGTAGCATGCACGTATGGTGAACCGCTTTGTGATGAAGTTGGAGCACAATTTTATTTATTGAGTGTCTTCCTTATGAGTGGCAGTCGGGGACGAGCGATGGTCTTTTCCTACCAATCTATCCCCCTAGGAGCATCCGCGTAGTGCTTTTGTTTTCGATGACTTCTAGATTTTTGCAACAAGTACATGAGTTCTTTTGACTAATGTTGAGTCCATGGATTATACGCACCTCTCCCTTCCACCATTGCTAGCCTCTCTTGTGTCGCGCAACTTTCGCCGGTACCATACACCCACCATATACCTTCCTCAAAACATCCACCATACCTACCTGTTATGGCATTTCCATAGCCATTCCGAGATATTGCCATGCAACTTTCCACCGTTCCGTTCATATGACACGCATTACCTTTGTCATATGGCTCTTTGCATGATCATGTAGTTGACATTGTATTTGTGGCAAGGCCACCTTCATAATTTTCATACATGTCGCTCTTGATTCATTGCATATCCCGGTACACCGCCGGAGGCATTCATATAGAGTCATATCTTGTTCTAGCTTTGAGTTGTAAATCCATAAAAGTGTGATGATCTTCATTATTAGAGCATTGTCCCAGTGAGGAAAGGATGATGGAGGCTATGATTCCCCCACAAGTCGGGATGAGACTTCGGACTTTACAAAAAGAAAAAGAAAAATAAGAAGAAAAATAAAGGCCAAAAAGAAAAAAAAGGAAGGCCAAAGAAAAAAAATAGAAAAAGAAAAAAAAGGAAAAAGAAAAAGAAAAAAATAATAAAAAAATGAGGGGAAAAGAGAGAAGGGACAATGCTACTATCTCTTTTTCCACACTTGTGCTTCAAAGTAGCACCATGATCTTCATGACAGAGAGTCTCATATGTTGTCACTTTCATTTACTAGTGGGAATTTTTAATTATAGAATTGGCTTGTATATTCCAATGATGGGCTTCCTCAAAATGCCCTAGGTCTTCGTGAGCAAGCAAGTTGGATGCACACCCACTTAGTTTCTTTTGTTGAGCTTTCATATATTTATAGCTCTTGTGCATCCGTTGTATGGCAATCCCTACTCACTCACATTAATATCTATTAATGGGCATCTCCATAGCCCGTTGATACGCCTAGTTGATGTGAAATTATCTTCTCATTTTTGTCTTCTCCACAACCACCATTCTATTCCACATATAGTGCTATGTCCATGGCTCACGCTCATGTATTGCGTGAAAGTTGAAATTTTTTGAGATTACTAAAGTATGAAACAATTGCTTGGCTTGTAATCAGGGTTGTGCATGATTAAATACTTTGTGTGATGAAGATAGAGCAATAGCCAGACTATATGATTTTGTAGGGATAACTTTCTTTGGCCATGTTATTTTGAGAAGACATGATTACTTTGATTAGTATGCTTGAAGTATCACTATTTCTTATGTCGATATGAACTTTTGTTTTGAATCATTTGGATCTGAACATTCATGCCACAATAAAGAAAATTACATTGAGAATTATGCTAGGTAGCATTCCACATCAAAAATTCTGTTTTTATCATTTACCTACTCGAGGACGAGCAAGAATTAAGCTTGGGGATGCTTGATAAGTCTCCAACGTATATATAATTTTTGATTGTTTCATGCTATTATATTACCACTTTTGGATATTTATGGGCTTTATTTTACACATGTATATCATTTTTGGGACTAACCTATTAACCGGAGGCCCAACCCATATTGTTGTTTTATTGCCTGTTTTAGTATTTCGAAGAAAAGGAATATCAAACGGAGTCCAAACAGAATGAAACCTTCGGCAAAGTTATTTTTGGAACAGAACCAATCCCAGGAACTTGGAGTGCAAGCCAAGGGATCATCAAGGAGGCCACGAGATAGGGGGCGCGCCCTACCCTCTCGTGGGTCCCTCGAGGCTCCCTCGGCCGACTTCTTTCGCCTATGTAAGCCTATGTACCCTTAAAACATTGAAAATCAAGATAGATCGGTAGTTCCGCTGTTGCAAGCCTGTGTAGCCACCAAAAACCTCTCGGGAGCCCGTTTCGGCACCCTGCCGGAGGGGGAACCCATCACCGGTGGCCATCTTCATCATCCCGGCGCTCTCCATGACAAGGAGGGAGTAGTTCACCCTCGGGGCTGAGGGTATGTACCAGTAGCTATGTGTTTGATCTCTCTCTCCCGTGTTCTCTCTATGGCACGATCTTGATGTATCTCAAGCTTTTCTATTATAGTTGTAGCTTATGATGTTTCTCCCCCTCTACTTTCTTGTGATGAATTGAGTTTTCCTCTTGAAGTTATCTTATCGGATTGAGTCTTTAAGGATTTGAGAACACTTGATGTATGTCTTGTCGTGCTTATCTGTGGTGACAATGGGATTTCACGTGCCACTTGATGTATGTTTTGGTGATCAACTTGCGGGTTCCGCCCATGAACCTATGTATAGGGGTTGGCACACGTTTTCGTCTTGACTCTCCGGTTGAAACTTTGGGGCAATCTTTGAAGTACTTTGTGTTGGTTGGATGAATCTGAGATTATGTGATGCATATCGTATAATCATGCCCACGGATACTTAAGGTGACAATGGAGTATGATAACCCATAAGTATAGGGGATCGCAACAACTTTTGAGGGTAGAGTATTCAACCCAAATTTATTGATTCGACACAAGTGGAGCCAAAGAATATTCTTGAGTATTAGCAGTTGAGTTGTCAATTCAACCACACCTGGATAACTTAGTATCTGCAACAAAGTGTTTAGTAGCAAAAGTGGTATGATAGTAATAGTAACGGTAGCAAAAGTAAAGATAAATGTTTTTGGGTTTTTGTAGTAGTTGTAACAGTAGCGACGGAAAAGTAAATGAGCGAAGAACAATATATGAAAAGCTCGTAGGCAATGGATCAGTGATGGATAATTATGCCGAATGCGATTCCTCATGCAATAGTTATAACATAGGGTGATATAGAACTAGCTCCAATTCATCAATGTAATGTAGGCATGTATTCCGTAAACAATTATACGTGCTTATGGAAAAGAACTTGTATGACATCTTTTTTCCTACCCTCCCGTTGCAGCGGGGTCCTTACGGAAACTAAGGGATATTAAGGCCTCCTTTTAATAGAGAACCGGGACAAAGCATTAGCACATAGTGAATACATGAACTCCTCAAACTACGTTCATCACCGAGAAGTATCCCGATTATTGTCACTTCAGGGTTGTCGGGTCATAACACATATTAGGTGACTATATACTTGCAAGATAGGATCAAGAACACACATATATTCATGAAAACATAATAGGTTCAGATCTGAAATAATGGCACTCGGGCCCTAGTGACAAGCATTAAGCATAGCAAAGTCATAGCAACATCAATCTCAGAACATAGTGGATACTAGGGATCAAACCCTAACAAAACTAACTTGATTACATGGTGAATCTCATCCAACCCATCACTGTCCAGCATGCCTACGATGCGGGGGGGGGGGGGGCGCCCCCTGTCTCGTGGATAGGCCGTGGGCCCCCTGGCACTAATTCTTTCGCCAAAAATTCTTATTAAATCTGAAAAGTGCCTCCATGGATTTCCAAGACATTCCGAGAACTTTTCTTTTCTACACATAAAACAACATCATGGTAGATCTGCTGAAAATAGCGTCAGTCCGGGTTAGTTTCATTCAAATCATGCAAGTTACAATCCAAAACAAGGGCAAAAGTGTTTGGAAAAGTAGATACATTGGACACGTATCAACTCCCCAAGCTTAAACCTTTGCTTGTCCTCAAGCAATTCAGTTGATAAACTGAAAGTGATAAAAAAACTTTTACAAACTCTGTTGCTCTTGTTGTTGTAACATGAAAAGCCAGCATTCAAGTTTCAGCAAATATTACAAACTAACCATACTAACAATAACAGATAGGTCTCACAATTACTCATATCAATAGCATAATCAGCTAGCGAGCCATAATAATAAAACTCGGATGACAACACTTTCTCAAAATAATCCTAACATGATATAACAAAATGGTATCTTGCTAGACCTTTTTGAGACCGCAAAACATAAATGCAGAGCACCTCTAAAGATCAAGGACTGACTAAACATTGTAATTCATGGTAAAAGAGATCCAGTCAAGTCATACACAATATAAACCAATAATAATGAATGCAAATGACAGTGTGCTCTCCAGCGGGTGCTTTTAATAAGAAGGATGATGACTCAACATAAAAGTAAATAGATAGGCCCTTCGCAGAGGGAAGCAGGGATTTGTAGAGGTGCCAGAGCTCGATTTTAAAATGGAGATTGAATAACATTTTGAGGGGCATACTTTTGCTGTCAACGCAACAACTATGAGATGGTTGTATCTTCCATACTACATGCATTATAGGCAGTTCCCAAACAGAATGGTAAAGGTTTATACTCCCCCAACCACCAACAAGCATCAATCCATGGCTTGCTTGAAACAACGAGTGCCTCCAACATACAACAGCCCTGGGGGAGTTTCGTTTAATTATTTTGATTTGCTTTGGTCTTTTTGGATCATGGGACTGGGCATCTTGGTTACCGGCCCTTTCTCGTGAATGAGGAGCGGAGTCCACTCCTCTTAAGAATAACCCACCTAGCATGGAAGATATAGGCAGCCCTAGTTGAAACATGAGCTGCTAGAGCATACAAAACAGAATTTCATTTGAAGGTTTGGAGTTTGGCACATGCAAATTTACTTGGAACGGCATGTAAATACCGCATATAGGTAGGTATAGTGGACTCATATGGAACAACTTTGGGGTTTAAGGAGTTTGGATGCACAAGCAGTATTCCCGCTTAGTACAGGTGAAGGCTAGCAAGAGACTGGGAAGTGACCAACTGAGAGAGCGACAACAGTCGTAAACATGCATTAAAATGAATTCACACCGAGTACAAGCATGAGTAGGATATAATCTACCATGAACATAAATATCATGAAGGCTATGTTGATTTGATTCAATACATGCGTGAACATGTGCCAAGTCGAGTCACTTAATTCATTCAAAGGAGGATACCATCCCATCATAAAACATCATAATCATTCTAATAGCATGTTGGCACGCAAGGTGAACCATTATAACTCATAGCTAATCAAGCATGGCACAAGCAACTATAATCTCTAAATGTCATTGCAAATATGTTTACTTCATAATAGCTGACCCAGGAACGATGAACTCATCATATTTACAAAAAAAAGAGAGGTCGAGTTTGTACCAGCTTTTCTCATCCCAATAAGTCCATCATAAATCATCATTATTGCCTTTCACTTGCACGACCGAACGACGTGTATAATAATAAGAGTGCACATGCATTGGACTAAGCTGGAATCTGCAAGCATTCAACTCAAGAGAGAAGACAAGTAATATGGGCTCTAAATTAAATAAACAATCATGCATATAAGAGCCACTAAGCATTTTCAATATGGTCTTCTCGACCCCCAAAAGAAAGAAAATAAAATAAAACTCTTTACATGGGAAAGCTCCCAACAAGTAAAAGAAGAACAAGAAATCTTTTTGGGTTCTCATTTTAATTTCTACTACAGGCAAGGAAATTAAACTAACTTTTTTTTGGTTTTTCTAAAGGTTTATCAAACACACAAGAAGAAAACTAGAAAAAGAAATTTAAATTAGCATGGATAATACAATGAAAGAGTGTGAGCACCGACGACTAGTGTGTGAACATGAATGTAAAGTCGGTGAGAAATACGTACTCCCCCAAGCTTAGGCTTTTGTCCAAAGTTGGTTTAATACCAATGACCACCTGGCTAATATCCATAAGAATAGCTGGGGTAGTACTGAGATGAAGAGGCGACCGCCTCCTGAGCAGCAGCGTGTTGGCGAGCTGCCTCCATTCCCCTATCATATTCAGTTGCTTCTTCCCTGGTGACAACATATCTTCCTTTTACCTGATAGTCAAAAAGGTAGGGAGTAGGAAGAGTAACAGGGACGATGTTGCGTCTGTTATAGGTTAGTCGATAATGGAGGAACTGTTCATTCCTCTCAAGAAAATGATGATCAAACATAGCTTCTTTATCCAAATAAATAGGAGGTACAATCCTGTCCCCCTCTCGTGGAGCTATATTAAGAAAATTAGCCACACGGGTTGCATAAATTCCTCCAAAGATATATCCCCTTCTACTATTGTTCTGCAACCTACGTGCAACTATTGCCCGCAAGTTATAACCTCTATAACCCGACACAACACTCTTGAGGACACAGAGATCAGGGGCACACATGTGACATACTTCGTCCTCACCGTTAATGCATCTACCAATAAAGAGAGCAAAGTAATGTATAGCAGAAAAATGAATGCTCCCTATGGTAGCTTGTGTTACGTCCCTAGATTCTCCCACAGTAATACTAGCAAGAAAATCTCTAACTTCAGATTTGGGAGGATCATTAACATTACCCCACTGTGGGAGTTTGCAAGCAGTTGTGAAATCCTCTAAATCCACGGTATAAGATGTATCATAAATATCAAACATAACACTAGGAGAATTACGCGCAGAAATATATTGGAACCTACGCACAAAGGAATCAGTCAATTGATAATATTGAGGACACTTATCTTGTAAGAAGTCTTCCAGCTCAGCGTTACGCATATACGCGTAAAATTCCTCCTTGAAGCCTGCTTCGACCATAAAATCATTGGATGGCCACTCACAATCCCGTACATTCGCGTCCCTTGGCAAATTAACATCTTGTTCTCGTATAGCAATCCTTGGCCCTTTCTTTGCCGAGGAGCCACCTTGGTACATTCTTCTAAGCATATTTCTTTTTCTGAAAATTTCTGAAATTTTAGTAACTTCAAAATAAAAGTGAATAAAACTAAACAAGATTGATAGCAACCACTCCTACAAGTGCCTAGGGCCTATATCATGCATTGGAATTGCTTGGGACCTCAAAAATTTAACATGCAAGCTCAAGAACATGGTCACCTAGGCAGCAAAAATTTGCAATGAATAAAGAACTAGAACAAAAACTAATTGGACCAATGGAGGAGTCACATACCAAGCAACAATCTCCCAAAGCAGTTTTGCGAATGGAGCTTTGAGCTAAGAGATCGAAAATCGCAGCAAAAGGAGCTAGAACTCGGGTTGAGCTAGATGGGGATTTTTTTGGGTAGAAGATGAAGTGTGTGGGTGCTGGCATAAGTGAAGGGGGGCCACCAGGGGCCCACGAGACAGGGGCGCGCCCTACAGGGGGCAGCGCACCCTCCTCTCTCGTGGCCTGGTGCTTGCCCCTCCTGCAGTGTTTTCAGTACCTAAAATCCTCGAATATTCCAGAAAAAAAATCATACTAAATTTACAGGGCATTTGGAGCACTTTTATTTTCAAACTATTTTTTAATGCACGGATAATTCAGTAAACAGATGGATAATGCTATTTTTGCTTTATTTATTCTAAATGACAGAAAATAAAAAGAGGGTACAGAAGGTTGTGGCTTCTAGTTTCATCCATCTTGTGATCATCAAAATGAACCCACTAACAAGGTTGATCAAGTCTTGTTAACAAACTCATTCCGAATAACACGGAACCAGAGAAATTTCGAATAACACTAAGTTACGTCAACGGGGATATGAAAATCCCCGACAATAAGAATATCATACTTTTTCTTGACAGTAGGGAGAGGAAATTCAAAATCTCCAAAAATGATAGTTGGAACTTTTTCAATAGAATTGATGCTATGAACTTGAGATTGTTTCCTCGGAAAATATACCGCATGCTCATTACCATTAACATGAAAAGTGACATTGCCTTTGTTGCAATCAATAACAGCCCCTGCAGTATTAAGAAAAGGTCTACCAAGGATAATAGACATACTATCGTCCTCAGGAATATCAAGAATAACAAAGTCCGTTAAGATAGTGACATTTGCAACCACAACAGGCACATCCTCACAAATACCGACAGGTATAGCAGTTGATTTATCAGTCATTTGCAAAGATATTTCAGTAGGTGTCAACTTATTCAATTCAAGTCTACGATATAAAGAGAGAGGCATAACACTAACACCGGCTCCAAGATCACATAAAGCAGTTCTAACATAACTTCTTTTAATAGAGCATGGTATAGTTGGTACACCCGGATCTCCAAGTTTCTTTGGTATTCCACCCTTAAAAGTGTAATGTGACGCCCGGGTAATTAAGCTACAGTGAACCTCTGCTAATGATGCCACGTCACCTCGATTACTGTTCCTAATCACGTGTTAGTTCGAAACTGATTCAAATTCAAATTCAAAATCAACCAAAGAATAAAAGTTTTCAAATATTAAAACTAAAATGTTCGGAGTGAACCAAATATTGCATAGGTACTTATGGTGGAGAAAGCACACCTTTATAAAATGTTTAAACACTCTAAAATGAATAAAAAAGTAACAATAATAATTATTTATATGCTTTCAAAATGTTAAACAATTTCAAAACTATTTTGTTTCGGTGCTAAGTGGTTTGTGGCTGTGGCTTAGTTTGCAAACTCTCTTTTGGTGCCACTGTAGTATTTTACTAAAATGAGAAATAAAAGAAAACACAAAAACAGAAAACAATACAAAAGAGAAAAAAAGAACTAAAACCTAAAGCTAACAGAAAAAAAGTGGAAGACCCCCTCCCTGGGCCGTGGCCCAACTGGACCAGCCCACTAGCCCAGACCGGCCCCCACTCCCACATAACCCCACTAAACCGAAACCCTAACACCCCACTCGCTCCACTCCCTCCCCCGATTCCCCTGGATCGGGATCGATCCCCATCTCCCCTCACCCTCGCTCCTCTCGCTTCCCCCGAACCAGATCGGGACGCAAAGCCCCCCCCCCCTTGCTAGACCCCGCCGCCCCTGGCGCCCGTCGCCACCACCGCTCCGCCATCGCCAAGCCGCCTCCTTGCCGGAGAGGGGACGGATCCCGGGGGCCCTGCTGCGGATCCGGCCTCCCTCGCCGCCCGTCCACGACCACGCTGACGCGGGACCCTGCCCGGAGCTACCTCGCCCCCGCCGCACGAGGACCGCGTCGCCGGACTGCCTCCTCGACGCCGTCGTCCCCGCCCTCTTCCTCATCCCCCACTGCCTAGCCCCTACGCGCCCCTCCCCATGAGCACCTCTCCTCCTCCTCCTCGCGCTGTGCCTGAACGGCGCCCCGGCACGTGCCTAGCTCCGACCCAGCCCGGTGTGTCAACGGGCGCGCTCGCGCCCGCCCCCGTCCGCACACACGCCCCGTTCCGACCATGGACTCGCGGTGACCACCGCACCCGTGGCGCTCTTGCCTGCGTCGATGAGCCCCTGCTCGGGTCGTCCTGGTCCGGCCGAACCGCCCACGGCCTCGGCAAGCCCCAGCCCTCCTCTTGTCGTGCTGCTGCGGCTCCGCCGCCCCCCCAACCGCGCTGCTGGCCCGCGCCGCGGCCAACCCCTCTCCATCGACGCCCGGCTCCGGCCGCTCCTGCCGCCGCGGCCGACGACTCCCCTGGCCGGTGCCCTGCTGCGTTGGGTCAGGGGCTCGGCCCGCTAACGGGCGCCCCGTAGCCTCCTGCACCCGCGCGCCCATGCGCCCACACCCGTTAAGGCCCCCTGGGGCCACTGACATGGGGGCCCCAGCCCCAGAACGTTTTGTTAAAAAAAAGGAATTAAAAATAATATATAAAATAAATAAAATAAATAAATAGATAATAATAATTTAATTAATTAATTAATTAAGGAATTAATTAAGTTAATTAATCATAATTACATTAACCTAACTAACTAATTAGTTTAATTAAACAGTAGTTAGATTAGTTAAACACTAATTAGACTAAACAGTCAATGACTAGTGGGACCCACACGTCAGTTGACCAGTCAACACCTCTGTTGACTGCTGACATCATGCTGACGTCAGCAAATACTGTTTTGGATAATGTTGAATTTAAATAAATAATTAAAATCAGAAAATGATTAAATCTTTAGAAAATCATATCTTTTAATCCGTAACTCGGATGAAAATACTTTCTACATGAAAGTTGATCAGAACAACGAGACGAATCCGGATACGCACCCCGTTCGTCCGCCACACATCCCTAGCATAGCAAACACGCAACTTTCCCCCTCCGGTTCATCTGTCCGAAAACGCAAAACTCCGAGAATACTTTCCCGGATGTTTCCCCCCTTCGTCGGTATCACCTACTACCGCGTTAGGGCACACCGAACACCGCGTATTGTCTTGTTACACTTTGTGATGCCTTGATTGCTCTGTTATTTATTGTGTTCCCTCTCCGTTACTTCTTTCCGATAGACCCCGAGACTGCCGGCGACCCCCAGTTCGACTACGGTGTTGACGACCCCTCTCTCTTGCCAGAGCAACCAGGCAAGCCCCCCCCCTTGATCACCAGATATCGCCTATTCTACTCTATACTGCTTGCATTAGAGTAGTGCAGCATGTTACTGCTTTATGTTATTCCTATCCTGTTGCATAGCCTGTCATTGTTGCTACAGTCGTTGATACCCTACCCGCAATCCTAAATGCTTAGTATAGGATGCTAGTTTATCATCATTGGCCCTACATTCTTGTCAGTCTGCCTTGCTTTACTATTGGGCCGTGATCACTCGGGAGGTGATCACGGGTAAATACTATACATACATACATACTATACAGACGGTGACTAAAGTCGGGTCAGCTCGATGAGTACCCGCAAGTGATTCTGATGAGGGGGCTGAAGGGACAGGTGGCTCCATCCCGGTAGAGGTGGGCCTGGGTTCCCGACGGCCCTCGACTATTACTTTGTGGCGGAGCGACAGGGCAGGTTGAGACCACCTAGGAGACAGGTGGGCCTGGCCCTGTTCGGCGTTCGCGGATATATAACACGCTTAACGAGATCTTGGTATTTGATCTGAGTCTGGTTACTGGCCTATACGCACTAACCATCTACGCGGGAGTAGTTATGGGTATCCCGGCATCGTGGTATCAGCCGAAGCACTTCAGACGTCAGCGACGGAGCGGCGCACGCCGGATTGGAACGTAAGCCTGCTCTTGTATTAAGGAGGCTAGTTCTGCTTCCGGCCGCCCTCGCAACGTGCAGGTGTGCTATGGGCGATGGGCCCAGACCCCTGTGCGCTTAGGTTTAGACCGGCGTGTTGGCCTCTCTGTTTTGCCTAGGTGGGGCTGCGACGTGTTGATCTTCCGCGGCCGGGCATGACCCAGGAAAGTGTGTCCGGCCAAATGGGATCAAGCGTGTTGGGTTATGTGGTGCACCCCTGCAGGGAAGTTAATCTATTCGAATAGCCGTGATCTTCGGTAACATGACGACTTGGAGTTGTACCTTGACCTGATGACAACTAGAACCGGATACTTAATAAAACACACCCTTCCAAGTGCCAGATACAACCGGTGGTCGCTCTCCCCCAGGGATACCAGGAGGGGATCGCCGGGTAGGATTATGCTATTTGGAGATGCTATTTGGAGATGCTATTTGGAGATGCTACTTGGAGATGCTACTTGGAGGATTTCAATCTACTCTCTTCTACTTGATGTAAGACGGAGGCTGCCAGAAGCATAGTCTTCGACAGGATTAGCTATCCCCCTCTTATTCTGGCATTCTGCAGTTCAGTCCACTGATATGGCCTCCTTACACATATACCCATGCATATGTAGTGTAGTTCCTTGCTTGCGAGTACTTTGGATGAGTACTCACGGTTGCTTTCTCCCCCCCTTTTCCCCTTTTCCTTTCTTTCTGGTTGTCGCAACCAGATGCTGGAGTCCAGGAGCCAGACGCCACCGTCCACGACGACCCCTACTACACCGGAGGTGCCTACTACTACGTGCAGCCCGCTGACGACGTCCAGGAGTAGTTAGGAGGATCCCAGGCAGGAGGCCTGCGCCTCTTTCGATCTGTATCCCAGTTTGTGCTAGCCTTCTTAAGGCAAACTTGTTTAACTTATGTCTGTACTCAGATATTGTTGCTTCCGCTGACTCGTCTATGATCGAGCACTTGTATTCGAGCCCTCGAGGCCCCTGGCTTGTATGACTTATTTATGTTTTAGAGTTGTGTTGTGATATCTTCCCGTGAGTCCCTGATCTTGATCGTACACATTTGCGTGCATGATTAGTGTACGATTGAATCGGGGGCGTCACATGTAATTAGCAAGCATGTGGAAATTCCAGCTTCCGGTATGTTTCTTTTATTTGTGATGATATCCTTCATATACTTAGCATAAGGATTTACTTTAAGCATATCAGTTAAGCGCATATATAAGAAAATATGTCTAATCATTTCAGCAAAGCGCTCAAAATCCTCATCATCCTTTGACTTGGATGGTTTAGAAGGAAAGGGCATGGGTTTCTGAACCCATGGTTCTCTTTCTTTACCGTGCTTCCTAGCAACAAAATCTCTCTTATCATAACGTTGATTCTTTGATTGTGGGTTATCAAGATCAACAGCAGGTTCAATCTCTACATCATTTTCTTTGCTAGGTTGAGCATCAACATGAACATTATCATTAACATTATCACTAGGTTCATGTTCATCACCTGATTGAGTTTCAGCATCATAAATAGAAATATCATTGGGATTCTCAGGTGTGTCTACAGTAGGTTCACTAGAATCATGCAAAGTCCTATCATTTTTCTTTTTCTTCTTTTTAGAAGAACTAGGTGCCTCTAAATTATTTCTCTAAGAATCTTGCTCGATTGTCTTAGGGTGGCCTTCAGGATACAAAGGTTCTCGAGTCATTCTACCAGTTGTAGTAGCCACTCTAACAACAAAGTCATTTTTATAATTCAATTCATCAAGCAAATGATTTTGAGCTTTAAGTACTTGCTCAGTTTGAGTAGCAAACATAGAAGCATATTTGCTAACGTGGTGAAGTTCATCTTTAACTCTAGCCAGATTATCGCCTACGCGTCCTATCTCGAAAGCATTATTCTTTAACTCTCTACCAACATAAGCATGAAAACTTTCTTGTCTAGCCATAAAGTCATCAAATTCATCTAAGCATGGGCTATGAAATTTAGTAGAGGGTATTTCAACTTTATCATATCTATAGAGAGAATTTACCTTTACTACTTGTGTCGGGTTATCAAGACAATATGGTTCTTCAGGCGGTATATTCAGACCATGTATTTCTTCAATAGGTGGTAAATTCTTAACATCTTCAGCTTTAATACCTTTTTATTTCATTGATTTCTTTGCCTCTTGCATATCTTCAGGACTGAGAAATAAAACACCTCTCTTCTTCGGAGTGGGTTTAGGAATAGGCTCAGGAATTGGCTCAATTGGTTCAGGAATTACTTCAGGAATTGGCTCAGGAAGAGTCCAATTATTTTCATTAGTCAACATATTATTCAATAGTATTTCAGCTTCGTCGACTGTTCTTTCCCTGAAAACATAACCAGCACAACTATCCAAGTAGTCCTTGGAAGCATCGGTTAGTCCATTATAAAAGATATCAAGTATTTCATTTTTCTTAAGAGGATGATCGGGCAAAGCATTAAGTAACCGGAGAAGCCTCCCCCAAGCTTGTGGGAGACTCTCTTCTTTGATTTGCACAAAATTATATATTCCCCGCAAGGCATCTTGTTTCTTATGAGCAGGGAAATATTTAGCAGAGAAGTAATAAATCATATCCTGGGGACTACGCACACAACCAGGAGCAAGAGAATTATACCAAGTCTTAGCATCACCCTTTAATGAGAACGGAATATATAAATAGCGAGACTTCTCATCATTAGTAAACAGGGTGGCTATATCATTCTACTTGGTAAGATGTGCCACAACAGTTTCAGATTCAAGGCCATAAAAAGGATCAGATTCAACTAAAGTAGTAATATCAGGATCAACAGAGAATTTATAATCCTTATCTGTAACACAGATAGGTGAAGTACAACAAGAACCCTCCTTAAGCAACACACTAATGCGTTGTCGTATGTCCATATAAGTGTTGCAGAGGCCTACACCAACGGATTAATATGCGTTGCCGTTGGTGGCGTTGCAAAGGGTCTACAACAACGTATACCCATCCGTTGGTAAACGGGGTCAAGAAGCGTTGGTATGGACCAACGTATGGAGTTAGGGCCTAACAACACGTCATATACGTTGCTATCTACCCTGCACAAAAAGGATTTTCAGATTTCTTTTAGGACAAAAAGGATTTTCAGATAGACATATATGTACGGCGTCCAGCCCAGTATTGGTTGGATCAAGCCCAAATTTTATTTGGGCCTTGACCATTTCTGCCATTTTGTTTGAATTATTTTTCTCAACAATTGTTAGTTGGCCCAAAAATTTTCATTGACCAAGTCAACTGTCCAACAGAATGTATTTTCACATCACAAGGCAATTAATTAGTCTAAACATCAATGCAAATTCCATATCACGGTTCATAGTACACATTCCCCATAAGGCAAAATAAGACATGCTACTACATAGCATCCTGATGCAACATGTAGCATCAATAGAGAAATAAATTAACAAATGAGTGTTTTCTTGAGTCTTGACTCCCGAACATAATTGTATAGCTCTTCTCTTTATTGAGAGTGCATTTTCTGAAGGCCTCTTATCCTGACTTCTTGAAGGCAGCTAGAGTCGTTGTGGTCTTTATTTGTTCATCCCAACTTCTTAAAATATGACTTGCATATTATCGTGTACAATAATAGGGCTAGAATTTGCAACGACGTAAACAGATTAGTAAGCATGAGTTACAAAAAAAATCTACCGTCAAAAATAAAAATTCCACAATTAAGTATTAACTGTTCTCTTTGACTGTAGCTAATTTAAACATTACCTAAAATTCTACATTTTACAATGCACTACTTTTGAATATACATGTCATTTTACCTATGCTGATAAAAAACCATATCCAATTGAAAATAACAAACAAATTAAGTGGCTCGAGGTATCACCTTATAAGCTTACCAGAATAGAAGTCAGACCTTCCTCACACAAACGAAGATGATTACCCTCAGAGATCTGCTTGTCAAATAGGACTCTTGAACGATCCATTTTCTTCAAAAGGAAGCATTACTCTGCCTCGATGACCATAGCTGGGCCCCTAAGGACCAACCAAGAGATTGATCAACATCTATATGGAAATAATATGGTCATCATCATGACAAAAAGGTATTGTTTATTTTCTGCCTGAACTCCAATACACACAAATATACTGAGAACAACAGATTCATTGTTTTTGCAAGTAAGCTGAAAATAAAGCTTAATTAGATATCTAAGATCATTGTTGAGTTTTACAATAAAGTCATTACCGTCGTCCTCGTCTTCATTGTAATCGAATCTTCCCTTGGCATTTGCACCATACTCCACATTGCGCGATTTATTATGTTATCTTGTCATAAGCTTTCTTTGCTGTCTCTGGAGATAACAACCCATGCTCCATTAACCTGCATTTGTACCGATGGTATGATTATCATGTATAATGCAGTATTGTTACTGTAGTAATCTAGGTAGTTCTGTAACGAGTCATCTCTGAATGATGATCCAAAGCTACTTTTTTTTAGAAAAGGAGGATGACCCCTGGCATCTGCATCTGGGAGATGCATACGGCCACTTTATTGATTATTCTCGAGGACCTTACAAAGTATTACAACAATGTGCCTGAATCCACCATCTTGGCAACATATGCCGCTACTCCTATCCAAAATGATGAAGGGGTGCTAGCTGGGCCACTACCCAAACCACTCACCTAAGCCTAACATCAAAAGCCGGAAGCCGAAACTCATTCGGAAGCCCCAGCCGAGCCACATACCGGGTCTGGGGCACAATCCGGTCAGACGCACTCGTGTGTCGTCACCGCCATCTTCCACAGGTCCGTCTTCAGATCATATTGAGGCTTCTACCTTGTCTGGCCACTCTGCAATCGACGCCCCCATGACGCCAGACAGCTTCCTCCTCCTGCACGAGTCCATCTCCGCGCATCAGACGCCGAGTCTCCACAGCACCAAGCCGCCGAGATCCGCCACCATCAATGTGTAAGATGAAGCACCGCTCCACCAAAGTCGCCGTCCTATAGTCCCTCGAGTCCGTGTGCACCTCCAAGAATGACACCCCTAGGGGGAAACGACACCAGAGAGCCGCCGTCATCCGATCTACTGATCTAGGGTTTCCCCCGAAGGTAGCAGAGAGTGGCCTTGAACATCTCCACAGCGATGCCTTCGGGAAGGGAACGACGTAGACAACGTCGCCATCGCCGGCCTTGGCAATAGCTAATAGCAGGTTTTCACCCAGATATGATCGAAGACCTCCATCTCTCGTGCACAGGTCGTTGATGTCCTTGTCGGGACCTGGATGATCCCGCTTGCCAGATCTCAGCACGGAGAAGCCCCCCCCCCCACTGAGACCCGCCGGCCGAGCAGGGGAGGCCGAGGCCGCGCCCACAGGATCAGATCCACGATGGATCAAAGCCCGCGCCGCCGCCCCGGAGTCAGCCCCGCATGCAGCCGCGCCACCGCCTGCCGAGGCTCGCGCCGCGTGCCCCCCGCCACCGCTCGGCGAGGCCTGCCGCTGCAGGACACCGCCGCCTGCCGCCTAGATCCGCCGCCCGCGGAAGAAGGGGAGTCGGGAGAGGGAGTCCCCCCGCGGCCGCCGTCTGCCACGCGGGTTTCACCCGGTGGCGTCACCCGGCAATGGCGCGAGGAGGGGAGAAGGAGAGGGCGGTGGCGGTGCCTAGGGTTGGAGGCCCCCAAGTCACCCAGGGCGGGGGCGACGCGAGGGCTAAAAAATGAGAGTCTCTGAACTACTTGAAAATATGCTAAACTGGACCAAAATAGATTTAGAAATCAATCAAACTAGCTGAGAATTCTCTCGTGGGCAGTACTGCTTGAATAGCTGGGAGAATCATACCTATTTCAACACACGACATATAGCGAAATCAATCAGATTGGTGTGCACCGTGTGGCGAGCTAGGATTTGAGACACAAAAATGAGTAAATTGCACACTTCATCCCTGTACTCGTTGGCTTGTAACAAAACCATCCTGGTACTCGCGAAGTGCTTCTGTACGATCCTCAGACTTGCAATTGTGTAACAAAGACGGTCCTGTGTACGCAGCGGCATACGTCTCGCCCTTTTCCCCTGCCACGTCAGCGCCTAGAGCTGGTCCAGCCGAACCGACTGGCTCGAGCCGGACTTAGACGACGAGACGACCCCCTGTGTAATCGAGGTTTTCAGTTGCCGCCTCTGTTCGTGTGTGTTCTCTTCCCCGAGCACGACGCAACCAACAGCGGAGGAGGGTTTGATCGAGGGCAGAGATCGCAGCCGTGGGGAGCACCCAGAGTGGGAAGGCCTCAGAGGGAGGCGGCGACACAGTTGTCTTCCGCTGTGAGTGCCGCTGATGGCGCCCATACAACGCTAGGATGAGGGGCCCGTCCCGACGTACAGTATGTTGATCGCCGGAATAATCCAAGTCGATTGTTGTTTCATATGCTCAATTTCCACCATTTGCATACCTATTCCCCATTCCACCGTGAAATTTATAATTTTTATGCACTAATTTCGTTAGGGTCAAGACTTGTACCTGTTGCTCGTAGGAGATAGATTTCTTTTTCTGTTTGAACTCAGCTGATCCTTTTGAATTGATCACCCCCTATTTATCAGTTTCATTTTTGAATAAAATTGAGGTTTGTCGCTCATTAAGTCAACGACATAATTTGGTTAGGATTTAGACACAGTTGTTTCATCTTTCCATCTGAAACTTTTTTGTGTAATTATAACAGAGGAAGGCAGTGATCTATTTACTGTGGAGTTCATATTTGGAGGATTTTTCCTTGGCGGTGGAAGCAGCAGGGCATATCTGAATGGCCGCAAGGTGTGCTATGATTTTTGTGATGCTACTCAAGCTTCTATGCCAATGTTGTATGAATTAGTAGAGCACTTGGGGTATGAGACGGCTGGAAGAATTGCTATTTACTTGTTGCTGCCAGGTATGCAATTGAATGAAGGTGGGCTGAAGTTGTTGTCGAGGAACAATGACACAAACATTATTAGGGAAAGTGGTCAGAGAGGGGTACAAATATCTCATGTTTTACCTAGATCATGAGGACAACTATGGTGGAGGAGGATGGGATGATGCAGTTTCAAACCCTTTTACTCGTCAGAGAGAGGAAAATATCGTTGAGCCTAGCTTTGTTGTCCCAGAGGAGAATAGAAGTGAGGTAATGTATACAGGTGATAGCACTTGTGAAGGAACAAGTAGTGGCAGTAGAAGAAGCAGAAGAGCAGTCGTAGAGGAGGAAGATGACGAAGGCTCTTGGTCAGATAGTGATGACTCTGATTATAATCCGGAAGAGCTTGTGGACAGTGACTATGACCTGCAGGATGGGGATGAGGATTTGGTGATGGATGAGTCACATGTTGCTGATGATGAGAAGAAGGGTAAAAGGAAAGGGAAGCAGGTAGCTGAAGATGACAATTCTGAAGATGAAAAGCTTGAAATGCCAGAGTCAGATGACGAGGAAATGAAGTTTAAGTTCAATCATTTCACAGAAGAAGATTTGCATGAGCCGAAGTTTCATGTTGGGCAGGTATTCTCGTCAATAGAATTGATTAGGAAGGCAATTAGGGAGTACAGTTGCAAGGAGAGACTTGGCATAACATTTGGAAAGAGGAAAGAGGAAGCGGTGGCAAAAAAGCTGGAGAAAGAGGAGAAACGGAAAGCTTTGTTGCAACAAAAACAATTGGATGCTGAAGAAAAAATAAAAGCAGTCGAGGAAAGAAAGCAAAAGGCACAACATGAAAAAGAAGCAAAAAAAGCCCTGGCAGATGCCAAAAGCAAGCTATACAAGCTAAAAAGAAACAGGCCGAGGAAGAAAAAAATAAGAGAGTTGCAGAGCGAAAAAGAATTGCAGAGCAGAAGAGAAAACATGTTGAAGATGCGCATAGATATGAAGAAGCGCAATTTCTGTTAATGCAAGAAGAGGAGCATGAAAGGATACAACGTATGAGAGAATATCATCGGCGAGAGGAGGAAGCAAGGCAGCAAGCCTGGGAGGGGCAGGTTGCGTCGCAGAGGTCTTCAGAGATGCAAGGTTGGGAAGAGAAAAATAAAGAAGCAGAAGAAATGAGGATGAGAAATGAGAAGGAAAGGCAAGGAAATGAGAGCATTACGGGCCAGCAAAATAATGCCAAAAGAGGAAATTCAAGTCAGCCCGTGGGTGGTTTTAACATGCCAAGAAGGACAAGCATGTTCGATATATTTAGGGACTGAGAGATCATTGCATATGAACTACTGGGAGATGTTCTTCGCGAACCTGCTGGACTATGCTATGTAGGTTTTATTTTAGTTCATGCACATGTTAATTACATGGTATGTTCATGAATAGTGAATTTGTTTATCTGCTTTATAAACTCCCTTTGAACTGCTCTATGTTGTCATATATGAGCTTATTTCTTTGCCCCTGTAATGTTCTTTGTTGTTTCCTATCGTGTTGTGTTCATGTATGGGTTTTCTTATTTCCAGTCAGTTTCCTGTATATATATTACTGGATCTGTTCATCCCATTTAACAATTTTTTTTGCTGGAGTTGTTCTGAAATTGGCATGGTGTTTATTGTTCCTCTTTATTTTGCAGAAGTCGTTCATATGCACAGATCAGTTCAAATGATAGCAAAAAGCACAGCTCAATTCATTCCTGTGACGCCCGGATAGTTACGCTACAGTAATCCTTCGCTAATGATGCCACGTCACCTTGATTACTGTGGCTAATCTCGCATTAGTTCGAAAACGATTCGAATTCAAACTTGAATTTTTGGCAAACAAACAAAGTTTTCAAACTTTAAAACAAAAATGTTCGGACCGTGTCAAATATTGCATAGATAATTATGGTGAAGTAAACACATTTTTAGAAAATGTCTAAATAATTTAAACTGATTTAAAACAGAAAAGAATTAAATAAAAAGTAAAAACAAAACAAAAGAAAGGAAACCCCCGCGGCTCCCCATGGGCCTTGGCCCATCCCACCCATCCGGCCGACCCTACCGAAACGGCCCACCCGACCCTCATGCTTAGCCCCCTCCCCCAACCCGAACCCTAGCACCACTCCCATCCCCCCCCCCGCCGCCCCCACGATCTGGATCGGGCTCGATCCCGATCCCGTCGTCCCCATCCCACGACCCCCACTCCCTTCCCCACGGTCCACTCCTCCCTCTCCCCCCCCGATCTGGATCGGGGGTAACCGACCCAACACCGACGCCCGTCTCTCCCTTCGATCCAGAGGGCGTCGCCATCGTCGTTACCTTGTCCACGGTCGCCGCGTGGCCATCGTCCTTCCCGCGCCCAGAGAGTCTGACCGGGAGGAGCGCCATCGTCTTCTCCTTCGTCTATTCCATTGGATCGGAGCTGGGAGGCCGCCCTCACATCACCCGCTGCTTCTTCCCCGACGCTGGCCACCGCACGCCATCGCCGGATCCGCTGCGGATGCTGCACCATCACCCTCACCGAGCCCCTCATCGAGCATCGCTGTGAGCTCACGGTCCTCCTCACCCTCTTCTCACTCCTCCCCGTGCCCCGTTGGCTCACCTCCGACGAGGGCAAGTCGTCACCACTGTCGGACGTCGTCGTCGTGGTCACTTTCACCCGCCCCTACATGAACCGCTTACACCACTGCACGCGCCTCGTCGTGCTGGTTCTCCAACTGTTCGCAGATGAACATTTTGTCGCCGGGGTCGCATTCCGGCATGACGTCGCCGTCCCGCTGCACCCGCCGCGCCTCACCCGTTCGCCGCGCTCGCCCTTCTGCCTGCTGCTACCGGATACCACGTCGCACCTCGCGTGCCTCTGGTCGCTGCGTTCGGCTGACGGCCGCGCGCCCCGCCGGAGCTCGCCGTGGCTCCTAGATGAGGCCGCCGGAGTCCTCTGTCTCCCTTTTCCCCCGCGTACACACAGCCACTGCAGGGGCACATTGTGCCCCTGACAGGTGGGCCGTCCCTTAAAAAAAAGAGAAGAGAATTTAAAGTAAATAAACAAATTATCAGTTAATTAATTAGCAAATTAATTAAGTTAATATTCCTGTTTAACTAAACTAATCCAGATTAGATTAACCTAATTACTAATTAAACTAATTAATCTGTTTTAGTTAATCTCAGTCAATGACAAGCGGGACCCACTGATCAGTTTGACCAGTCAACCCCTGTTGACTGCTGACATCAGCATGACATCATGCCGATGTCATAAATTCAATTTCGAATTTAATTAAATAATTAATTAAATTCAAGAAATTAATAATATCTTTTAAAAATTAATATAAAATAAACCGTAGCTCAGATGAAAATACCTTCTACATGAAAGTTGTTCAGAACGAAGAGACGAATCCGAATACGCAGCCCGTTCGTCCGCCACACATCCCTAGCATAGCAAACACGCAACTTTCCCCCTCCGGTTCATCTGTCCGAAAACGCGAAACTCCGGGAATACTTTCCCGGATGTTTCCCCCCTTCGTCGGTATCACTTACTACCGCGTTAGGGCACACCAAACCCCGCGTATTGTCTTGTTACGCTTTGTGATGCTTTGATTGTTCTGTTATTTATTGTGTTCCCTCTCCGTTACTTCTTTCCGATAGACCCCGAGACTGCCGGCTACCCCCAGTTCGACTACTGAGTTGACGGCCCCTCCTTCTTGCCAGAGCAACCAGGCAAGCCCCCCCCCCCTTGATCACCAGATATCGCCTATTCTATTCTATACTGCTTGCATTAGAGTAGTGTAGCATGTTACTGCTTTCAGTTAATCCTATACTGCTGCATAGCCTGTCCTTGCTACTATTGTTGTTACCTTTACCTGCTATCCTACTGCTTAGTATAGGATGCTAGTGTTCCATCAGTGGCCCTACACTCTTGTCCGTCTGCCATGCTATACTACTGGGCTGTGATCACTTCGGGAGGTGATCACGGGCATATACGATATACTTTACACAGTTACATTATCTATGATACTGTTCGGAGTTGGGGGCTGAAGGGGCAGGTGGCTCCATCCCGGTAGAGGTGGGCCTGGGTTCCCGACGGCCCCCGACTGTTACTTTGTGGCGGAGCGGCAGGGCAGGTTGAGACCACCTAGGAGACAGGTGGGCCTGGCCCTGTTCGGCGTTCGCGGATACTTAACACGCTTAACGAGATCTTGGTATTTGATCTGAGTTGGTTACGAGCCTATACGCACTAACCATCTACGCGGGAGTAGTTATGGGTATCCCGACGTCGTGGTATCAGCCGAAGCACTTCAGACGTCAGCGACGGAGCGGCGCGTGCCGGATTGGAACGTAAGCCTGCTCTTGTATTAAGGGGGCTAGTTCTGCTTCCGGCCGCCCACGCAACGTGCAGGTGTGCTATGGGCGATGGGCCCAGACCCCTGTGCGCTTAGGTTTATACCGGCGTGCTGGCCTCTCTGTCTTGCCTAGGTGGGGCTGCGACGTGTTGATCTTCCGCGGCCGGGCATGACCCAGGAAAGTGTGTCCGGCCAAATGGGATCAAGCGTGTTGGGTTATGTGGTGCACCCCTGCAGAGAAGTTAATCTATTCGAATAGTCATGATCTTCGGTAACAGGACGACTTGGAGTTGTACCTTGACCTTATGACAACTAGAACCGGATACTTAATAAAACACACCCTTCCAAGTGCCAGATACAACCGGTGGTCGCTCTCCCTCAGGGATACGAGGGGAGGATCGTCGGGTAGGATATGCTATGCGATGCTACTTGGAGTTGCTACTTGGAGATGCTACTTGGAGGACTTCAACCTACCCTCTTCTGCCAGTTGCAAGACGAAGGTGACCAGAAGCGTAGTCTTTGATAAGACTAGCTATCCCCCTCTTATTCTGGCATTCTGCAGTTCAGTCCACTGATATGGCCCTTTACACATATACCCATGCATATGTAGTGTAGTTCCTTGCTTGCGAGTACTTTGGATGAGTACTCACGGTTGCTTTTCTCCCCCTTTTCCCCTTTCCCTTCTACCTGGTTGTCGCAACCAGATGCTGGAACCCTGGAGCCAGACGCCACCGTCGACGACGACCCCTACTACACCGGAGGTGCCTACTACTACGTGCAGCCCGCTGACGACGACCAGAAGTAGTTTAGGAGGATCCCAGGCAGGAGGCCTGCGCCTCTTTCGATCTGTATCCCAGTTTGTGCTAGCCATCTTATGGCAACTTGTTTAACTTATGTCTGTACTCAGATATTGTTGCTTCCGCTGACTCGTCTATGATCGAGCACTTGTATTCGAGCCCTCGAGGCCCCTGGCTTGTATTATGATGCTTGTATGACTTATTTATGTTTTAGAGTTGTGTTGTGATATCTTCCCGTGAGTCCCTGATCTTGATCGTACACGTTTGCGTGCATGATTAGTGTACGATTGAATCGGGGGCGTCACAATTCCCTTCCACAGTGCGCAGCACAATACATCTCATTCATGCCAATTTCCATAAAAGCACACACCACAGCCCTGTTCAAATATCATACAAGAAAAGCACAGGAAATTAACATATCACTTAATATGTCATCACATAATAGAGATTTGCATCAGTTCAAAACCAAAAGCTACATCGACCATAACATCTTACATAGCTACAGCTATATCAGTTCACATACCTACAGCCATCAGCTGATCCTAACACGTCAGTTAAGAACCAAATAGGTGCTACAACCATCAGTGCATCACGACATCAGTACAACGAATCAGCTTGCATCACATAACACCTAGCTTACACAGCCGCATCAAATTAACTAGAACAGGGGCATTGGTAAGAAACAGGGCACTTCGACAACCAGCGGCCCATCCGTCTCCGGTGCCATCAACCCTGCCACTGTAAATCTTGAAGTGATGGGTGCGGGTGAGGTCAGTGCCTTCAGCTGGTAGCCACACATCAGGCAAATGTTCCGCGAGGAGAGGGCTGCGGTCAAGCATTGCAGACCTTCTGCACGAGCATTGTAGTCTGCGTCAGCTCACAGCTCTTGCCGCCAACGACCGACACCACCAGCACCACCCCGCGGCAGTGCTTGCCCAGAGCGTCTACCGCCGGTGTGCGCGCGAGGAGCAGCCGACCAGTCTCCGGCCGGAGATACGGCTCGCCACAGCGCCACACTCACTGAGAAAACAAGCTGGCAAGTAGCCTTGCGGCTGAACCGACGCCGCGCCTGACGGGCGCCTCACGGGGGACCCGCGCTGCCGCACACGCTGCCGCCGGCGCGGGGCATCGAGCTCTCGGCCAAGCTCTTGTCGCTCATCGCAAGACAGAAGAGGATAGGGTTAGGGATTTGAGCAGAGGGGAGACAGTTTGGGGATTTTTGGATTTGGACGCGCGCATATGTCGTCTAAGTCCGGCTCGAGCCAGTCGGTTCGGCTGGACCAGCTCTAGGCGCTGACGTGGAAGGGGAAAAGGGCGAGACGTATGCCGCTGCGTACACAGGACCATCTCTGTTACACAATTGCAAGTCTGAGGACCGTACAGAAGCACTTTGCGAGTACCAGGATGGTTTTGTTACAAGCCAACGAGTACAGGGACGAAGTGTGCAATTTACTCCACAAAAATAAATCAGATAGACTAGCTGGGACTACAACATAAATTTGTGACGTACTGTAATTACTAGTACCTGGTGAATACGTAACTGGTGGTTATTAAGGAGACGAGGTGGCGCACCTACAAGAATTCAGCCATCTCATCTGAGCGGAACTGCTGGGACATTAATTCGTTAAATATCCTGGGCGGTTCCTTCTGCCGAATTTGGAGGACCTTGGATGAAGCTAGCATTATGGACAACACATTAGATCACATACCATGGTTAGATTGAACTGCATGCTTGCTTGAAATCGGCACTGATTAGCAATTGAGATGGGAATCACGCAGATTCATGAAGCTTGCATAAATCTGAGGAGGCTATGTGTGGAGGATGAAACTGCAGATGCAGTGTGCGGAAATTAACCAGATGGAGATACCTGAGGCGAACGTGTGTGCCATGGGCGGGGCGGCTGCCGGAGATAATTGATGATGCGATGCGGAGGGAGGCTGAATCTAATGTTGTCCCACATAGGCCTCGCCGCTGCCGCATGATCCAGAAGAACAAAGGGAGGACGTAGGTGGATGGGAACAACTAAGGTACATAGGGATAGGTGGTGACCGGATTCCCCGCCGTGCTCGACTTCGTTGCCGGTGGCGCCGGGCAGGAGAGCAGCGAGTCAACAATGGGGTCGAGGGTAGCCGGTACTAGAGGAAAAGCACCATATAGGCTACATCCGACGAGGAGGCGGGCCGTGGAGGCACGAGCGGTGGTTGGCCAGACGAGAGCGGCGGCGCAATTACAGAGGGCGGTTGCAGGGAGAGGTCCGGCGTTGCGATGGTGGGTTTGTGGGAGATGAAAGTCGGGGTTACTTTAGATCTGGAGTAAATAATGGTGGCCGAAAATTACCAGATCCCGCCACGCGTGTCCAAAAATTTCAACATCTTGCGCTTATTCTTTTGCATGATAGTACAGTACGTTGTTAGTTTTGATTTGATTGATGGGTTCGAAAATTCCTAGATGAACCACGTTATTGTTCATCTCAAGAAGTTGAACAAAAATACGTGTTTATATGTTGCCAATTCAAAATAGAAAACACTTGTTTTCCATTGACGCAGATCGCTTGAACATGGGCCAATGCATCCGAAATGGAAAACAATTTTAGAAAAAAATCAAAAGGAGTCAACAATTTCTGAAACTTTATTTGTAACATACCAATTGTGGTCTGGCATAATACTAGTGTGAAAAGTTTCATGGATTAATAAATCTCGTGGTATTCTCAATGAAAAGAAATAGAATCGACACTATATAAAATTTACTATTCACACTTTTTGTAATCCCAGAATTGTTTTCTTGGCCTTCGACTCGGCTATGCAGAAAGGATCTAATGGCCGGCGAGCCGATTGATTTCTCCACGGAATCAATCGGTTGACGCCTAGCAGCACCCATTCAAAATTGTGTGCAAAATTAACATATGACGAACTTAATCGCTCCAAAATACACACATAACTCCCTCGGTGTATACATAGGAATAAATCATGGGGTAATCAATTGCACATGAACGATTGGAGGGATATGAAAAATCATGGAGGGAAGGAATTGAGGGGAGTTGAAAAAAGTAGAGAAAATATAACTTTTGAGCTCCACACACATTTGATTGCTTCTTTATGAAAATACACGAATCTAATATAAAATCTCACGATATAAAGCACTTCAGACATAACAAAATTACATCAAGGTCCCTAGACAACCGACCAACTACTAGCGGGTCGACGCACCGTTATTGTCGTGCCCATATCACAATCGGCCTGACCTTGTCGATAACAACCTGGAAGTCTTCGTGCACGTACCCTAAAGGACCAGCGCCCAGGAGCCATAGTCGTCACCCTTAAACCCTTGAATCAATCTTAAGTGGCTCACAGTAGATCTCGCCGTCTTGCATATACGGTGAGAAATCATAACCTCGTCGTCCCAAGGAAGTAAATGGAATCAACGCTGAGCTCCGTCGACTCTACCGTGATAGAAGAATTTGAGGAGGATCAATACCCGGAAGACGGCTATAAATAAAGCAATGCCATCCTCCCGCGCGCCGCCCCTGCGAGAACTAGAAAATCCTATCCGCTATCCTAATGCACCATTGTCGCCTCCATCTTGTTGATGCCACCAAGGAACCAAAACCAGGGGAAATCAAGGACATACTAGAGCTAAGAACAAAAAACGGGGATGCTCACTACTCCTCTAACATCTGGCGAGGTCACGGGGCCGAAGAGATGAAGGGGGCCGATGCTGCAACGACGAACGCTAGGCTTTTCTATGTTTTTCCGTGCTTCCTTTTTCATTATTAACTATTTTTTATATTAAAACTTTTAAATATATGATGAACCTTTTTAAGTGCACAATACACATATTTAAATATGTTAGTAAATGTTTTTTAAAAATTGTAAATATTTTCATATATATTGCTCTTAAATATTTTGATATATAATAGTGGATTTCCAATTATAACCTTGAACTTGTTTTTCCAAAAATATTTCGCATTTAAAATGCAGGGTTTTTTAAACAATACATGATTTTTTTACTGAAATAGACGATGAAAATTTATGAAATACATGACAAACATTTTTAAAATACATGATAAATATTTGCCAAAAACAATTTTTTACATCCGTGAACAAATTTTGAAACTTTCACGTTTTTTCAAGAAGCATGAACACACTTTAAATTTACAAGAACAATTTTTACTGACATGTACAAAAAAAATTGTCATGTTATTTTTACCAAGTTATATTATAAAGTTAGTAAAATATTTTTTAACATAAATGGAATCCTCATTTCTTAAAATGTTGGATTTCAAATGATCATACCCGTACAAGTAGCATACGTATTGCTTTTGACTGTAACACACAAGTAGCAGGGATCAACTACTTCGTAGGAACAACTTTTCTTTTCTGAGAATTCGTACAAATAGGACCTTTTTAAGAAATAAAAGTACAAGCAGGACAACTGATCAATATTGAAAAGCGGTATCCTCAACAACAAAAAAAACAGCATCGGCCTGACTGGCTAGCCCCCTGCGGACGTCCCGTGGGTCCTAAAGGCCCGTCTGATTTCGCATTGTTTATTGAAAGGAAATCAGTACTTTAATCACTTGGTCTCCTTAGGTGAGGTGGCTCGTGTCATTCTTGGCAGCCAAGAGGTTGCAGGTTTGAGTCTCTAGTTTTCTCATTTTTTTAGTGTGCAGAAATAATACCTGCAGCTGGTTGGAGTCTTGTTTCCCCCTTTCATTCAACTGGTACTGAGCAACACATAGCGTGCATCGCAAAGTATTCATTGTTGCTCACATCACTAGCAACATACAAGTATCCAACGCATATATGTGTAGCTATGGCAGACAACTTACAACACATTCCAAGATCGTTGCAAAGGATCTGTTGCTATATGGGGGTTCTTATTGTAGTGAGTAGCAAAAGCAGGATCATGTTTCATTCTAGCATTAAGAGACTGTTGCTTCCATTTAGCTAATAATTTCTTAAGATCATTTCTATCATTGCAAGCAAGAATTTCGATATCAGCTGTTTCATGCATAACATAACCCTTAGGAACAACAGGTAATACATAATCATTGGGGGGACCTTCATCATCACTATCATCAGTAATAGGATCTTCAGTAATTTCATTCCCACTAAATCTAGCAAGTTGTTCATCAAGAAATTCACCTAATGGCAAAGTAGTATCACGCACAAAAGTAGTTTTATCATGCATAGCATAAGTGGCATCATCAATAACATGTGACATATCAGAATTCATAGCAGTAGTAGGTTTAGGTGTAGCAAGCCTACTGATAATAGAAGGACAATCTAGTGCAAGGCTAGATGGCAGTTCCTTACCTCCCCTCGTAGTTAAGGACAAAATAGTAGTTCGATCGTCTTTCAAGTTCTTCATAGCGATCAACAGATATAAATCCCAAGTGACTCAGAGAATAGAGCTATGCTCCCCGGCAACGGCACCAGAAATTAGTCTTGATAACCCACAAGTATAGGGGATCGCAATAGCTTTTGAGGATAGAGTATTCAACCCAAATTTATTGATTCTACACAAGGTAAGCCAAAGAATATTCTTGAGTATTAGCAGTTGAGTTGTCAATTAAACCACACCTGGATAACTTAGTATATGCAGCAAAGTGTTTAGTAGCAAAAGTGATATGATAGTAATAGTAACGGTAGCAAAAATAAAGATAAATGTTTTTGGGTTTTTGTAGTAGTTGTAACAGTAGCAATGGAAAAGTAAATGAGCAAAGAACAATATATGAAAATCTCGTAGGCAATGGATCAGTGATGGATAATTAGGCCGGATGCGATTCCTCATGCAATAGATATAACATAGGATGATATAGAACTAGCTCCAATTCATCAATGGAATGTAGGCATGTATTCCGTAAACAATCATACGTGCTTACGGAAAAGAACTTGTATGACATCTTTTGTCCTACCCTCCCGTTGCAGCAGGGTCCTTACGGAAACTAAGGGATATTAAGGCCTCCTTTTAATAGAGAACCAGAACAAAGCATTAGCACATAGTGAATACATGAACTCGTAAAACTACGGTCATCACCGAGAAGTATCCCGATTATTGTCACTTTGGGGTTGTCGGATCATAACACATAATAGGTGACTATAGACTTGCAAGATAGGATCAAGAACACACATATATTCATGAAACATAATAGGTTCAGATCTGAAATCATGGCACTCAGGCCCTAGTGACAAGCATTAAGCATAGAAAAGTCATAGCAACATCAATCTCAGAACATAGTGGATACTAGGGATCAAACCCTAACAAAACTAACTTGATTACATGGTGAATCTCATCCAACCCATCACCGTCCAGCAGGCCTACGATGGAATTACTCTCGCACGGCAGTGAGCATCATGAAATTGGTGATGGAGGATGGTTGGTGATGACGACGGCGATGAATCCCCCTCTTCGGAGCCCCGAACAGACTCCAGATCAGCCCTCCCGAGAGAGATTAGGGCTTGGCGGCGGCTCCGTGTCGTGAAACGCGATAAAACTTTCTCTCTGATTTTTTTCTCCCCGAGACGGAATATATGGAGTTGGAGTTGAGGTCGGAGGGTGTCCAGGGGGCCCACGAGATAGGGGGCCGCGCCCTAGGGGGGCGCCCCCTGTCTCGTGGACAGGCCATGGGCGCCCTGGCACTAATTCTTTCGCCAAAAATTCTTATTAAATCTGAAAAGTGCCTCCGTGGATTTCCAGGATATTCTGAGAACTTTTTTTTTCTACACATAAAACAACATCATGGTAGTTCTGCTGAAAACAGCGTCAGTCCGGGTTAGTTTCATTCAAATCATGCAAGTTAGAGTCCAAAACAAGGGCAAAAGTGTTTGGAAAAGTAGATACGTTGGAGACGTATCAGAGTATCTAGGTGACATTAGGGTTTTGGTTTATTTGTGTCTTAAGGTGTTATTCTAGTATGAACTGTATGATAGATTGAGCAGAAATAATAGCTCTATGTTATTTTACTACAAACTCTTGAATAGATAGATTAAAAAGGATAACTTTGAGGTGGTTTCGTACCCTACCATAATCTCTAAGTTTGTTCTCCGCTATTAGTGGCTTTGGAGTGACTCTTTGTTGCATGTTGAAGGATTGTTATATGATCTATCTATGTTATTATTGTTGAGAGAACTTGCACTAGTGAAAGTATGAACCCTATGCCTTGTTTCCTATCATTGCAATACCGTTTACGCTCACTTTTATCATTAGTTACCTTGCTGTTTTTATATTTACAAAAACCTATATCTACTATCCATATTGCACTTGTATCACCATTTCTTTGCCGAACTAGTGCACCTATACAATTTACCATTGTATTGAGTGTGTTGGGGACACAAGAGACTCTTTGTTATTTGGTTGCAAGGTTGTTAGAGAGAGACCATCTTCATCCTACGCCTCCCACGGATTGATAAACCTTAGGTCATCCACTTGAGGGAAATTTGCTACTGTCCTACAAACCTGTGCACTTGCAAGCCTAACAACGTCTACAAGAAGAAGGTTGTGTAGTAGACATCAAAGGTCTACCACATTACTTTTTGACAATGTGTATATGTGACATACAGTTGATCCATCCGTGTGTGGTGTGGGTAAACGCTTGCTAGTGTACAACCATTTGCGATTGATGAATTCATCACCGACGAGTTCCCTAGTGTGGTCCGTGTTCATCTCATCATCACCTACTTCTTGCGCTAGCTCGATGTTCCTTATATGCCAAATTTCCATTAATTGATGGCGTTCTATGAACACTCCACCGTTTCCCGCCATTTCCTCACCTGTTTCCCACCACCCAGTGATATTGTACATAAACCTAGGCGCGACGCGATGCACAGAGGCAACAAGTGCAGCCTGTAGCACATCCACCTTTTCCAAGCATGCCAACGCACGATAGCGCCGCCTCTGCCATTAACCTCATCGACGAGGAAAACCAGAAGGCGTCACCGCCCGTCGAGGCCATGGAGCTCCCCAGCAATGCGATGGACGATGCCGTGATGCGCGTCATTGCCAGGGTTGAGCAGACCCTTAACGCATGGTGCTTCAGCGCCGCGGATCAAGATAGGCATGTCAGTGCCGAGAGGCTACAGCTCGCCACACAACATGATCGATGGCGCACCACAAAGCAAGCTAGGCGCTTTCGCACCAATAGGCCATGGCTCGCCGCACGACGAGACCGTTGGAGTGCCGCAGAGCGAGAGGCGCGGCGCGCCACACAGCAAGAGCGGATCCATCGGGGCTTGCCTGCTGTCGACAAGGCGTCGCAGCTGGGTACACGTCCCGTCAGTACCCCCATTCCTCGCTAGGAGTGGGCACATGCCCTCCATGCCGTACTTTCACCAAACGCCGGCCGTGCCGTACTTGCATCGGACACCCGCCTCGCTATTCACATGGGTCGCGCCGTTCGCCTTGTCCGCGGCCCGCTCGATGCCAACGCGCTGGTCGGTAGGCTCGACCGCCTCCTTGGCCCAGGTGTCCACCTAGGTGTAGTGGAGGAACATGACCGTCGCATCCTCGAGGTGTTGATCTCCGATGAAATAGCCAACTTGGAGCTCGAGATCGCACTCCAGATGTATCGCGAGCATGTCGACCGCTTGGACAAACACCCGCATGAGTTCTGGCAGAGCCAAGAGCTACCGTAGGCAAGGGCTGCTGGTCCTGGTATCATGGATGCGTTTTATTTTGTTGAGTCTTTTTGACGTGGATAGCTATGTATTCACGACAATCATACTATTGCTCTTTTTATTGCTCTATTTCAATGTGTGTACTCTGTTTTCTTTCTTATATGTTCCGTTTCAATATGTGTTTATACGCTTTCCATTCTGTATATGTGGATTATAATAGATAGATTCAAATTAGTATACAAAAACAGATAGAAAATGGAATTCATAATAATATATAATATTAATTGTTCATTAGTTCATCACAAAATATATATAATATCATCACATATATGTGATGATACTTAACTACTAGGTACAATGCATAAAATTGAAAATGAACAATACTAAAACTAATAATCCCTCCTGGGGCCAGTATTCTGCCAGCCCCTTGCCAACAGCTCCCTCGTGCGTGGCGTCTTCCTAGAGCGGAGGCAGTACTCCGCCTCCTCCGCCTTGCAGCGCTTGACGTGCCGATCTACCTCTTGTAGGCGGACGCGCGCGAACGATCTTGCCATTTCATTGGGCGCCCACCAGAGCTCCTCGTCGGTGGCACGCTGGAGCTTATCGGCCCAGCTCCATGCAGCGACGAGGCGCCTAGCACCTATGTCCTTCCTCGCAAAGTACCCATCTTCGTACACCTCCTCCGCACGACGACGTGCCTGCCCCCAAAGCTCTGTCGCCTCTTTTTTCTAGGCAGCATCATGGGCTTCACAGGCCGCCTGGTACCTGGCATCCTCCTCTGCCATCTCCTTCTTGAAAGCCACTTGTCTGGCTTTCTCAGTCGGTGGTAGAAACTTCCAAAGACAAAGATCGTATTGGCCCCAAAACCAATCCAAAGTTGGGGGGTCCGGCGCAACCTCGTCCGACGGCGTGTAGGTGTCCTCGTCGCTGCTCTTCAAGTGAGCGTCCTTGGGGGGTGGCGACTCCTCGTCGGTGCGTGGGTACACCAGCGACGCCATGGCTGAGATTTGAGAGAGAGAGAGAGGGCGAGCAAGGGGAGGATCTAGATAAGAATGCAGGTGGGACGACGTGAGCAAGGTAGTATTTATTGGCGGTCGGAATCTAGATCGACGGGAACAGTACACACGCCAGTCGCCGGAATTTACGAGTACTGTAGTGTGACTTATACACGATTCCGGCAGCAAAATCCGTGTGTGAACATAATAGCTGGCAGTTCCCAATGCAGAACCGTGTCTGATTAATAAAGCCCGCCACTCACCTTCCAAACCTCGAGGCGGGAAATAGAGTGCCAATCATGTGGGGCCGGTTGTCTTGCCCGATTTACATTTTATTTTTTGAACACCAGATATTTACATCGTCTGATGATTTTTTAACTCGCACACAAGTAAACAAATATGATTTTTCGAACCGTTATGGTTAGCCGTTGCATGTAGATGTAGTTCAAATTTGAATTACGGTCATTAAATGGCTAGAAAATTGATTAAATGTCTTCAAAAGGTCAAATGACCCCTGAAATTTTCCAATTTTTCACATGACAGTTGCATTAGTGCACGTTACACGTAGAAAAAAAACTGAAGGCCATAAGAGGAAGCTATTTGCCGTTCGTCATCAAACATGCATTGTTCCCTTCTCGGAACCATGAGCCTTCTAGTGAGTTGTTCCGATTTGTGAGGGGTGTGTGTGTCCAAACTTTTGTCAAAAAAGCCAAAAATATTTACCACATCATCTTGGTGGCATGATATTACATCAAGCAAGGTTCATGTTTTTCTGTTTATTTTTTAATTTTTTGGAATTAAAATGCCATGGCACTCCATGCATGTGCCCATGCCGTGAGACCAATATGTTTGAAAACTCCTTCTAATTTACAGCACATGGAATTAACTCCAACACAAGTACACAAATATGATTTTTCAAACCGTTATGGTTAGCAGTTGCATGTACATCTACTTCAAATTTGAATTATAGTCATTAAATGGCTAGGAAATCACTTAAATGTCTTCAAAAGGTCAAATGACCCCTGAAATTTTCCAAATTTTCACATGACAGTTTCTATCAGTGCACATTACACGTATAAATTTTTTGAAGGCCGTAAGGGGAAGCTATCTGCAGTTCTTCATTAAACATGCATTGTTCCCTCTCGGAACCACGAGCCTTCTAGTGAGTTGCTCCGGTTTGTGAGGGGTGTATGTCCAAACTTTCGTCAAGCAAGACAATTTTTGTACCATATCATCTTGGTGGCATGACATTACATCAAGCAAGGTTTCATGTTTTTCTGATCATTTTTTAATTTCTTGGAATAAAAATGCCATGGCACTCCATGCATGTACATGTGTCCTTGCCGTGAGACCAATATGTTTGAAAATTCCTTTTAATTTACTGCACATGGAATTAACTCGCAGGCAAGTACACAAATATGATTTTTCAAACCGTTATGGTTAGCGTTGCATGTACATCTAGTTCAAATTTGAATTACGGTCATTAAATGGCTAGGAAATCACTTAAATGTTGTAACATCCCAAATTTTCAATTTGGAATGTTATACATAGATCATCATTGCACATATATAGTTGCATTGTTGGCTCGATCCTAGAAATTCTACGCAACTCAAGGACCCACGGAGAGAGTTGGGATTTCGTTATTTTCATAATTGAGTTTTCTCAAATTTTGAAAATAGGATCATTTGATTTTATTTATTTTATCTTCAATTATTTCTACTATCAAAATTTCAGAGAGGAAATAAAATGACTTTCCCAAAATAAAGAAATAATGAAGATTTAATAAAAAAATCAAATAGGATTTTATTTTGGAGTTTTTCGCCTTTTTATTTGGATTTAGGAAAAATGCGCGTTTTTCAAAATTGCATTTAAGCCCCAAATAAATGTTCATCTTGTCCGGCTTGATTTTCAAAGCTGGGGGAAATTTATTTCGGGATTTTTGGAGTCCGTTTATTATTTCTTTCGTTTGATTTTCTGTGTGAAATTATTTAAAAAAATGAACTGACCTACGGGCCATACCCGAGCGGGACTCCGCCCGGGGGCAGCCTATATAAAGCGCCGCCCCGAGCCGCCAGCCCACAGAGCCGCCGGCCCACCGCCGCCCAAACCCTAGCCGCGCCGCCGCCTCGAGCCCCGCGCCGTGCCGCCGCTGCCAGCCGCCGCCTCGCCGATCCCGCCGCCCGAGGTTCGCCGCGCCTCGAAATCCGTGCCGTCATTTAAAAAAAACTGATCGGTTTTGTCGGTTTATTTTTTAGTTTCGGATTATTTTATCAGATCGGTTTTTTTTGGTTTAGGTTAAATAGCGAGCGTTCGCTCGTTCGCTCGTTTTAACGAACGTGTTCGTCAGATTAGATCTAGTTAACGAACGTTCGTTCGTTAACCTGTTCGTCGTTTTCTTTTTCTCGGATTTAATCCGCGATTTTTCTGATCGAGATTTCTCATCCGACTTTCGTTTTAGTATAACTTTTCGCTTGTTTATCGGAATCAGGCGATTCAAGCGCTTGGAGTTTCGTCTCGAAACCCTCTTTCCGAATAACCAACTTAAACAAGTTTTTGCTTCTGTAAAATTTGACTTAGATCCAGATTAGTAAAACGGAGCTGTTTTCTTTCGCCGTTTGATTTCCGTTGCTTCGTTTGTTTTGATTCTTTTTGCAAACCGGAGTTCTTAAGGTGAACTTTCTGGTTAGATCTTTTATTCGAGTTTTACTGTGCATTAGATAAGTACTTATTGTATGTGTGTTTGTTTGTCTGCGATAGAATACCCGGAGTGCGCCGCCTGTTACTTCGAGTCTCTAGGTTTCGCGGATCATCAGCAAGGCAAGTAACACTTTGATCATACCTTTTCTACTACCCAGTTTTTATGCATTAGATCAATCCTCAAACATTGCATGACCAGGATCTAATTAATATGTGGGTTGGGAAGTAGATGAGGTAGTACCTATTACCTGTTTTATTATCAAACCCTTGGGAGTTACTTCTACGTTTGCTTATTATGCCATGCTATGCTAGTAGACGTGGATTGGGTGAGTGTATCCATGACAGATGTGAGTTTGTTAATTAATGGTTTATTTAAGGTGGCAACTTAAACACACATCTGGGTGGATTGAGGTACCTGGTTTCCAGGACTTGCCTGTTTTTCTTCGGACCGCCACCCAGGCTCAAAGGGATCATGAGATTATTCATACTAGAAACTTCCGTGTGCAGCCACATGCTACTATGGGCTCTAGCATAGTTGATTAAGTCATGCGAACTCTTACAGTGGTAGACTAGCTGATGTAGGGGTTGTAGGTTGGTACGGTCTACCCGTTACGTAAGGTGCAAGCACTTCTGAAAGACTATGTCTCGGTCATCCGTTTCTCAAACACCATGTAGTGCGAGAAACCAAACGGAGGAGATCGAGTCCTGTAGGGAAAATTGCGCAAACCTCTGCAGAATGTAACAAACTAATCATGGTTAGCCGTGTCCCCGGTTATGGACATCTTGAGTATCTAGTATTTGGATATCATGTGAATCTCATCATGTTACTTTAATTAATATTGTTGGGTTGTTAATGAGTACTTTTAATTGGGATTGAGAATGTTGTCAACCATTCTCAATGTTTAACAACCACCATGATAGTTAAATAAATTTTATTCCTTTGCAGTAGGGAAAAATTGGCTTTACGCAAAACTATAACCATAGAGCTTTCCATCAGCCAAATATGCATGTAGTATAGCTTATTCCATCATATTTCTCTATGTGTTACATTGCCAGCATATTCCATGTGCTGACCCATTTTCGGGCTGCAACGTTTCATGTTGCAGACTTTTCAGACGACGAGTAAGGTGCTTAGGTCGTGGTTCTATACTCGGTGATGCCGTTGGAGTTGATGGACTCACTTATTCTTCCAAGCTTTCCGTTGTTACCGTATTTAGATGGCCTTAAGCCATATTTATTTTAATAAGTTCTCTCTTGAGACATTCAATGTAATAAGTGTGTGATTGCTACTCTGTTATAAATCCTTCAAGTACTGTGTGGTGTCAGCATTACTGATCCAGGGATGACACCTGAGCACAGAGATCAGACTATTTGAGGTCTGGTCACTACAAAGATTGTATTAGAGCACGCGCTGACGGTAGGACACAGCCACTAAGCTAAAGCCCTAGATCACTACTCTTTCTTCTCATTTCTGACTCCTCATCTTTTCTATTCTCTAGGATGGCAGATGCAAGGAACAAGTTCACACAACCAGATGAAGACTCACCTTTTGGATATCACTTGAAGGAAGTCACTAGATACTTGAACATAGGAGTACCAAGCTTCACCGGGACCTACAATGCCACTTTACCCGAAGAGGAGCGCTGGATGATTCAAGTCCACATTCCATGGAGGACATTTTCACCAGTCATGGAGCCCATAGAGTTTTACTTTGATGCACCAACATGGAGCCTAGGAAAGAGCATGGCATCCCACATCGCCATGGGACGAATTGGAGAAGTTTACCACAACGATCTCAAGAATACTATCTACTAGATTTGTGGGCGCCGAGATAAGCATTGGGAGATGATCAACACCAGGAAGGAAAGATCAATCGCAGCTTATATCCAAGAATTAAACCAACACATCCGACGCCAGGAGAATCAGATGTGCGCAGACATGGAGGATCTGCAGAAGGCTATGACCAAGATCAAGGAGCTAGAAGAGGAACTCAAGGCTACACGTAAAGACTATATGGAAGAAATCGTCGCTCTAGTAAGACAGAATGGCGACCTTAAAGAGAAGATTAGAGTATTCATGGGAGGTTCAGCACCCAGAGGAGAAGATGACGAATCCACTTGTCCGGATAATTATATCATCATCGACGACACCGACTCGGATCATGACAATAGTGATGATGACTATGTTGATGAAGCTGGAGCAAATATCATGGAATCTTCTTTGGAGCAGTTTTTCTAGTTGACCACCATAACAGTAGTAGAATTTTCCCCATTAAAAATTAGTTTTAGTCCCAGCACTTTTGTAACGATAGTTAGACCGTTATATACCCTTGTTTGAATTGATTGGAGTAATATTGTGTGCTTTTGTCTCATGTGCATATGGGTAGTGTTATCTCACTAGACCTCATTCTATTCTTAACTCTCGTTGAGGGAGTTCCGGACTAGGAGGTGTCCGGATAGCCGAACTATCATCATCGGCCGGACTCCGAGACTATGAAGATACAAGATTGAAGACTTCGTCCCGTGTCCGGATGGGACTTTCCTTGGCGTGGAAGGCAAGCTTGGCGATACGGATATGTAGATCTCCTACCATTCTAACCGACTCTGTGTAACCCTAGCCCTCTCCGGTGTCTATATAAACCGGATGGCTTTAGTCCTTAGGACGAACAACAATCATACCATAGGCTAGCTTCTAGGGTTTAGCCTCCTTGATCTCGTGGTAGATCCACTCTTGTAACACACATCATCAATATTAATCAAGCAGGACGTAGGGTTTTACCTCCATTAAGAGGACCCAAACCTGGGCAAAACATCGTGTCCCTTGTCTCCTGTTACCATCCGCCTAGATGCATAGTTCGGGACCCCCTACCCGAGATCCGCCGGTTTTGACACCAACATTGGTGCTTTCATTGAGAGTTCCTCTGTGTCATCACCGATAGGCTCGATGGCTTCTTCGACCATCATCAACGACGCAGTCCAGGGTGAGACCTTTCTCCCCGAATAGATCTTCGTATTCGGTGGCTTTGCACTGTGGGCCAATTTGCTTGGCCATCTGGAGCAGATCGAAAGCTACGCCCCTGGCCGTCAGGTCAGATTTGGAAGTTTGAACTTCACGGCTGACATCCGCGGGGACTTGATCCTCGATGGATTCGAGCCACAGCCGAGCGTGCCGCACTGTCACGGCGAGCATGATTTAGCTCTGCAGCCGGACAGTACCCTGGAGGCCGCACTCTAACTCGCTCTGATCTTCAATTCGGAGCCGGCTGCGCAGATCGAGGACGGATGGCTAGACACCGCCTCGAGGGCTGCAACCTCTACGGTGATAGAGCCGAACACTGCCCTTGTCCCTCATAAAGCTCATGACACCGAGGCGCCGGACTCCTTGCCAGACTCCGAACCTCCGGCGCCCCCTCTGATCGAATCCGATTGGGCGCCGATCATGGAGTTCACCGCAGCGGACATCTTTCAACACTCACCTATTGGCGACATCTTGAGTTCGCTAAAACGTCTCTCGTTATCAGGAGAGCCCTGGCCGGACTGCGGTCAGGATGGTTGGGATGCGAACGACGAAGAAATTCAAAGCCCACCCACCACCCACTTGGTAGCCGCTGTCGACGATCTAACCGACATGCTAGACTACGACTCCGAAGACATCGATGGTATGGACGACGATGCCGGAGACGAACAAGAACCAGCGCCTACCGGGCACTGGAAAGCCACCTCATCATATGACATATACATGGTGGATATCCCAAAGGATGGGAATGGCGAAGGAACAGAGGATGATGACCCCTCCAAGAAACAGCCCAAGCGCCGGCGTCAGCGGCGCCGCTCTAAATCCCGCCACAGCAAGAATGAAGATCCCGACACCGGAGATAACAATACACCGGACAGTGCCGAAGACAACCCACTCCAGCAAGATCCAGCGCAGGAGGATGGAGACGCCAACCCTCATGATAGAGTAGCAGAAGAAGAGGTAGAGGATTATATGCCTCCCTCCGGAGACAAAGCAAGCCTCGACGACGATGAATTCGTCGTGCCTGAGGATCCCGTCGAACAAGAGCGTTTTAAATGCAGGCTTATGGCCACGGCGAACAGCCTCAAGAAAAAGCAGCAACAACTTAGAGCTGATCAAGATCTGCTAGCCGACAGATGTACTGAAGTCCTCGCGGCCGAAGAGCACGAGCTCGAACGCCCCTCCAAAAGCTACCCTAAACGCAAGCTGCTCCCCCGATTAGAGGAGGAAGCGTATGAACCCGCATCACCAGGAGACAATACGGCTGATCGACCACCCCGTGGTCGCGACAGAGAGGCCTCTAGGCCCTTCACTAGACCCGTACCCTAGCACCGCTCGAAAAGCACAAGACCACAGGGGAACACTCCAGACTTGCGAGATATATTGGAGGATAAGGCAAGACAATCAAGATCGATCTATGGATTGCGTGGGCGCCCCACGGTACGTGACGACAACCGTCGCGCCGGACACAGTAAGTCCGACCGGGCCGAACAAAATAGACAAAGCTCTTTTGAGCTCCGTCGTGATATCGCCCAGTACAGAGGCGCCGCACACCCACTATGCTTCACAGATGAAGTAATGGATCATCAAATCCCCGAAGGGTTTAAACCCGTGAATATCGAATCTTACGATGGCACAACAGACCCCGCGGTTTGGATCGAAGACTATCTTCTTCACATCCACATGGCCCGCGGTGACGATCTTCACGCCATCAAATATCTCCCCCTCAAGCTTGAAGGACCAGCTCGGCATTGGCTTAACAACTTGCCAGCAGAGTCAATTGGGAGTTGGGAAGACCTGGAAGCCGCATTCCTCGATAACTTCCAAGGCACGTATGTGCGACGACCAGACATTGATGACCTAAGCCACATAATTCAGCAGCCAGACGAATCAGCCAGACAATTCTGGACACGGTTCTTAACAAAGAAAAACCAAATCGCCGACTGTCCGGATGCGGAGGGCCTCGCAGCCTTCAAGCATAACATCCGCGACGAATGGCTTCCCGGCACCTGGGACAGGAAAAGCCGAAATCCATGGCAGCCCTTACATCACTCATGACCCGCTTTTGCACGGGTGAGGACAGCTGGCTAGCACACAGCAAAAACCTTAGCAAAAATTCTGGCAGTCCGGATTTCAAGGACCGGAATGGCAGGTCGCGTCGTAACAAAAGCAAGCGCTGCATTAACGGCGACAATAGTGAGGATACGGTAGTCAATGCCGGATTCAGAGGCTCCAAACCCGGTCAGCGGAAAAAGCCATTCAAAAGAACTGCTCCGGGTCCGTCCAATTTGGACCGAATACTCGACTGCTTGTGCCAGATACACGGCACCCCCGAAAAGCCAGCTAACCACACCAATAGGGACTGTTGGGTATTCAAGCAGGCAGGCAAGTTAATTGCCGAAAACAATGACAAGGGGCTGCATAGCGATGATGAGGAAGAGACCCGACCGCCGAACAATAGAGGACAGAAGGGTTTCCTCCCACAGGTGCGGACGGTGAACATGATATACGCAACGCACATACCCAAAAGGGAGCGGAAGCATGCACTCAGGGATGTATACACGATGGAGCCAGTCGCCCCGAAGTTCAATCCATGGTCCTCTTGCCCGATCACTTTTGACCGAAGGGACCACCCCACCAGCATCCGCCACGGCGGATTCCCTGCATTGGTCCTAGACCCAATCGTCGATGGATTTCACCTCACCAGAGTCCTGATGGACGGCGGCAGTAGCCTGAACCTGCTTTATCAGGATACAGTGCGCAAAATGGGCATAGACCCCTCAAGGATTAAACCTACCAAGACGACCTTTAAAGGCGTCATACCAGGTGTAGAAGCCAATTGTACAGGCTCAGTTACACTGGAAGTGGTCTTCGGATCCCCGGATAACTTCCGCAGGGAGGAGTTAATCTTCGACATAGTCCCGTTCCGCAGCGGCTATCATGCCTTGCTCGGACGTACCGCGTTTGCAAAGTTCAATGCGGTGCCACACTATGCATACCTCAAGCTCAAGATGCCATGCCCTAGAGGAGTCATCACGGTCAACGGAAACACTGAACGTTCTCTCCGAACGGAGGAACATACAGCGGCTCTCGCAGCAAAAGTACAATGCACCCTCTTAAGGCAATTCTCGAGTCCGACTGTTAAGCGGCCGGACATAGCTAAGCGCGCCCAGAGTAACCTACAAGAAGACCACCTGGCACGTTCCGAGCACGCGTAGCAGTGCGGCCCCAACCCCATCCCCTGCAAAACGTCCAAACAGGTCCTTCGCGTACACCATTACGCTCTGAAGATACCATGGGCATGGGGAGAGGGGCACGACCACAATAAGCCCAGACTGCGGCTCAACCACACCAGGGGCTCTCAAGTGTGTCATTCTTTTTTTTCTTTTTACCTTTTATTTTTTACCTACAGGACTCCGTTCGTCAGAGGCCCTGTCCGGCAGCAGACCTGCCAAACTCACGATGCAACATCCAGGGAAGGACCAAAGGCTACAACGAATATACAGGTGGTCTACATTACGAGAATTTTTATACACCGGTCCGCAGCCTACCCCTGGAGGGGGACATGTTTAACAGTCCCATCCCTTGCTTATCGCACTATTTGTATCATTCTGCATTCATAGCAGCACTTATTGAATAAAACAATGCAGCACCTTTTTGCTTATAACTGCATTTCTTTTTCATACATATGTTTATTTACGACATGTCGCATCCGTACACTTTGGTACGGTTAAAACACACCAGGGTCTTATGGTTCCCGCATCATGGTGTGACAAGTCTGAACACTTTCACAAGTGCGGCACCCCGAACTTATAGCATTATATGCATCGGCTCCGAATCATGTCTTGGGTCAATAGTTGGGTTTGCCCGGCTCCCATGTTTTGGTACCTTACGTTCCATTGTATCGGCTAAGGTAGCACTGGGAGAACCACTGCGATTGCACCCCAGTTGAGCTGGGTTAACGCCTCAGTGGAGAAAGCTAAAACTGACCGTCATGATGAGGAGAGAGCCGGTCGCTGTTCGAGAGGTTTTTGCGAGTCCTTAAAGACTTATGCCGCTTAGAGCGAGGAGCCGGATCTTGTCCGGCCCAGGCGTGGATAGCGCCCCAAATTCGGCCTTTCGAAGACTAGGGGCTTCGCCGAAATTTAAAATTATAGAATTCTATGGCTAAGTGAGAGTGTTCAAGCATTATAAGTCCGGTTGCGTTGTTCGCTGCGTTGAGCGCCTCCCTAGATGGACCCAAAAATGGGAACAATAGTGCTCAAGTTCATCCCGAACACCCCAGCACTCGTGGCATGGGGGCTGAAGCCGACGACTTGCCATCTCTTAGATTTGATAAATAGCCGCACAAAAGGTAATATTTTAAATTAACAAGCGTTGCTTAGCGCATATGAACTAAGTTTTCAGCGCACAGGATAACAAAATGCGATTCTACTCAAAAATTACATCTTTGGAGCACTCCCCCGCAATAGTGCGGGCGCCCTTCAGCACACTCTTATAATACATCTCGGCCGTGCGATGCTCCTTGCCCTCTGGTGACGGGTCCGTCACAAGCTTCTGGGCATGCATCTTGCCCCAGTGCACCTTCGCGCGGGCAATGGCCCGACGGGCACCCTCAATACAGGCGGAGTGCTTGATGACTTCAACCCGCGGGCACGCATCCACCAGCCACCACACCAAGCCGAAGTAGCTCCCAGGCATGGCCTCCTTAGGCCACAGCCGAACTATGAGGCCCTTCATGGCCTGTTCGGCCGCCTTGTGGAGCTCGACCAGCTGCTTCAGCTGGTCGCTAAGGAGCACCGGATGTCCGGCCTCAGCATACTGAGACCAGAAGACCTTCTCCGTCGAGCTCCCCTCCTCGGCCCGGTAGAATGCGGCAGCATCGGACACACTGCGAGGAAGATCTGCGAACGCTCCTGGAGAGCTCCGAATTCGGGTAAGCAACAGGTAATTAACACTCACATGCTTACTTTGCATGAAAAATGCCTTACCCGCTGCTATTTTCTTCACCACCTCAATCTCCTGGAGGGCCTTGTAGGCTTCGGCCTTCGCGGCTTTGGCACTCTCAAGAGCCGTTGCAAGCTCAGACTCTTGAGTCTTCGAGTCACGCTCCAGGCTCTCATGTTTTCTCACGAGATCCTGGAGCTCTTGTTGTACCTCCGCCACTCGTGCCTCCTATTTCTCTCGCTTGGTGCGCTCTGCGGCCGCATTTCGTTCGGCCGCGGCCACCGCCTCTTTCAGGGTCGCCACCTCGTTAGTGGCCCCTGCAATACCCATGTTATCCTTGTCATTCTTTTTGCAACAAAAATCCTTTTCTGTAAGGTACAATTTTAATAAGGTGTTACTCACCTTCCTTATCCTCGAGCTGCTTCTTGGCACGGCCGAGCTCGTTCTCGGACTGCTCGAGTTTTTCCTTTAAAGTATTGACCTCCGCAGTCAGTGCGGCAGAGGTCAGCAGCGCAGCCTGCAATCCCATATTGACATATTTTTTAGGACTCCTGCATATATCTTTTTAGATCCTCAGTCCGGCTTTTCTTTCCGAACACCGAACGGAGCATCAGGGGCTACTGTCTATGCGGTACCATTTTATACATATTGAAATTCTTACCTCAAAGCCTGTTAGAAGGCTCCTGCAGGCTTTGGTTAGCCCGCTCTTGGCGAGCTGCACCTTCTGAATCACCGCACTCATAACAGTGCGGTGTTCCTCTTCGATGGAAGCGCCGTTGAGTGCCTCCAGCAAATTATCTGGCACCTCCGGTTGGACGGAGGCAGCCGGCGTCATGGTCTTGCCCTTCTTGCGAAGGGGTCACCCGCCGGACTCCGGAGCCACTGTGGGTTCCGGGGTTGAGTCCGGTGCAAAGTCCGGGAGGTTGTCCTGTGACACCTCCGGGGCCTCCGCCTCCTGGTGGGTCCCTTCCTAGGATCCCACCTCGGCATCGTCCGCGGCGTGGGGGGTGGAGGCAGTCGGAAGGGAATCCATATCTGACGCACCCAAGGACCCGCTCGACGAAGCGGGAAGATCATCCTTGGGTGGACTGCAGGGTTGTATGTGGCATTAAAAAGACATTATGTGGCGAAAAGGAAAAACCTTGAAGTTATTCGGGAGTCCGGATACATACGATCTTGCCAGGGGCTTGGACCTTGGAGGCCAGTCCTCGTCGTCATCACTGGCGTTGGCGGAGCAGTCCGGGGGAAGAGTTTTTCCCTTCTTGGACCCCTCGGCCTCCCTTGTTGGGGAGGCCTTCCTTTTCTTCCCTCCCCCCTCTGGGGGAGAGGCTTTCTTCTTCTCCTCCTCGCCTTGGTGGGAGGAGTTGTCCTCGGATTCATCATCCGATAGCACCTGAAAATGGGAACTCTACCGAGTCCCCGTGGACTTCTTCTCCGGCACCACATGGGGTGCCAGAGCTAGCAGCCCCGTTAGGCGGGCGTCCGCTGGGTCCTTTGGCAATGGGGCCGGACAGATAGTCCGTTCAGCCTTCGCCAGCCATTCCTGTCAAAGGTAAAGGGAGTTTAGATCCCGCATAGAGTCAAACTATGGAAAACAAGCGATGAAATCACCTACCTCGTCAGCTGGACGCTCCGAGAGGAATCCGCGATCTTCGGTAGCGGATGCGGGAGCTTCGGCGCCCTTGAACAGCACCTTCCAGACATCTTCGTACGTAGTGTCGAAGAGCCCGCTCTGGGTCTGGTGCTGCGCCGGATCAAACTCCCACATGTTGAAGCCCCGTCGTTGGCACGGGAGAATCCAGCGGATGAGCATGACCTGGACTACGTTGACAAGCTTGAGCTTCTTGTCCACCAGCTTCTGGATACAGGCTTGGAGTCCGGTTAACTCCTCCGAATCCCCCCAGATCCGGCCGCTCTCTTTCCAGGAGGTGAGCCGTGTAGGGATGCCGGATCTGAATTCGGGGGCCGCTGCCCAATCAGGGTCACGCGGCTCGGTGATGTAGAACCACCCCGATTGCCACCCCTTGATGGTTTCTACGAAAGTGCCCTCCGGCCACGTAACGTGGGACATCCTGCCCACCATGGCGCCTCCGCACTCCGCTTGGCTGCCCTTCACAACCTTCGGCTTGACACTGAAGGTCTTGAGCCACAAGACGAAGTGGGGCTGGATGCAGAGGAAGGCCTCGCACACAACGATAAACGCCAAGATGTTGAGGATGAAATTCAGGGCCAGATCATGGAAATCTAGGCCGTAGTAGAACATGAGCCCCCGGACAAAGGGATGAAGTGGGAAGCCCAGTCCGCGGAGGAAATGGGGAAGAAATACTACCCTCTCATGGGGCGTGGGGGTGGGGATGAGCTCTCCCTCGTCGGGCAGCCGATGCGCGATGTCGCTGGACAAGTATCCGGCGTCGCGCAGCTTTTGGATCTGCCCCTCCGTGACGGAGGAGGCCATCCACTTGCCTCCTGCTCCAGACATAGTTGGAGAAGGTTGAGGTGAGAAGTGCGGACTTGGGCGCTGGAGCTCGAGTTCATGGAGATGGATAAGCCAAGGAGGAAGAAGGCGCAGGTAAAAGGAGTGGATCTTTATCCCCTTATATGGGCGGACAAAAACATGTGTCCCCACCGACCTGGTAAAACTCGCTTATCTCCCAAGCGTCACAATCAATGGCGCGGTTGGGTTGCCCACGTCCGTATTGATGGGAGTCCCGGAATAAGGGGAACACGATCTCTGCTTCGACAAGACGTGCCAAGGAAACCGCCTCGCTAAACGTGCTGAGGTGGAACAATAAAAACAATTTGAGTAAAGGATTGGTAGTGGTGTGACGTCACGCCACGGAATACGTCAGCAGATCGAACTTGTGTAATGTTATTCTCTCTACGGTGGTATGTGGAATTTATTTTGCAGAGCCGGACACTATCCTGGTGTTCACAATCTTCTATAAATTATTCGGAGGAAGAACCCGCCTTGCAATGCCGAAGACAACATGCGCGCCGGACTCGTCGTCATTGAAGCCTGGTTCAGGGGCTACTGAGGGAGTTCCAGACTAGGGGGTGTCCGGATAGCCGAACTATCATCATCGTCCGGACTCCAAGACTATGAAGATACAAGATTGAAGACTTCGTCCCGTGTCCGGATGGGACTTTCCTTGGCGTGGAAGGCAAGCTTGGTGATACGGATATGTAGATCTCCTACCATTGTAACCGACTCTGTGTAACCCTAGCCCTCTCCGGTGTCTATATAAACCGGATGGCTTTAGTCCTTAGGACGAACAACAATCATACCATAGGCTAGCTTCTAGGGTTTAGCCTCGATCTCGTGGTAGATCCACTCTTGTAACACACATCATCAATATTAATCAAGCAGGACGTAGGGTTTTACCTCCATTAAGAGGGCCCGAACCTAGGCAAAACATCGTGTCCCTTGTCTCTTGTTACCATCCGCCTAGACGCATAGTTCGGGACCCCCTACCCGAGATCCGCCGGTTTTGACACCGACACTCGTCTCTTCTATAAACCCTCAGATGCCTCCGAGACGCGACCCCGAATTTGTTTTTTTGCCGGAGGTCACTCAGTTGATTCAGCAGCAGAATGCCTTGATTCAAACATTGGTACAGAACCAAGGCAACAACAACAACAACTCACCACCACCACCACCTGTTGACCATTTGACTCGTTTCTTAAGGCTGAATCCACCGGTGTTTTCCAGTAGCACCGAGCCGATAGTAGCAGATGATTGGCTCCGTAAGATAGGGAGGGAGTTGATCACTGCAGGATGTACAGATGGGGAAAATGTGAAGTTTGCCGCACATCAGCTCGAAGGACCCGCAACAGCATGGTGGGAGAATTTTACAGCCACTTACCCTATAGACACTGTCACATGGGATCAGTTTCAGCAAGCTTTCCGTACTGCCCATGTTTCAGCAGGAGCTATAGCCATGAAGAAGCGTGAGTTTCGCAACTTATGCCAAGGAGGACGGACAGTTGGCCAGTATGTGGATGACTTCAGTAAGCTAGCACGTTATGCCCAAGATGACGTTGCTACGGATGCAGCTAAGCAGGAGAAGTTTCTAGAAGGACTAAATGATGAGCTGAGCATGCAGTTGATGGTAGACACCTTCAATAACTACCAGGAGTTAGTAGACCGTGTACTTATGATTGAAGGGAAGCAGCAGCAGATTGACAATCGCAAGAGGAAGTATGGACAGGGGAAGAACAATTCTGGAGCTCAGCAGAAACTACGCTTTACCCCGAAGTCAGCAGGGCAATTTCAGCATACTCACGGAGGAGGCAGCTCGCACAATCATAATGGCACAAAGAATGGAAACGGGAATGGAGGAAGCAATGGACAAAACCGCACCAACCCATCAACACCATCCAAGGTAGACCTGAGCCATATCACTTGTTATAAGTGCCATAAGACTGGGCATTATGCAAATGAATGTCCAGAAGCCCAAAATGGTAACAGCAATGGAAGCTCAGGAAAGAAGCCGAACCCTTTCAACAGGGGACAGGTGAACCACGTTACCGTGGAGGAGGTTGAAGCTCAGCCAGACGCAGCAATAGGTAAGTTTTTGGTTAAGACATTTACTGCAGTTGTTCTTTTTGATACGGGTGCATCGCATTCATACATATCAAGGGGATTTGTGGATAAATATAAATTACCAACCCAAGCCCTTAGGTCACCCATGCTAGTAACCTCACCCGGAGCAGAGTATATGGCTAGTATATGGTGTGATCGACTGCCATTAAGGACTGGACACTATGTATTTCCCTTGGACCTAATAGTTCTGGAATCGCAAGGATTGGATGTGATATTAGGCATGGATTGGTTATCAAAGTACGGAGGGAATATAGATTGCGCCAGTAAGTCGATTTTGCTTACCACCCCTGAAGGAAGGAGAATCAAGTATGTATCACGACATGAGCCGAGGAGGGCACATGTAAATTGCTTATCAGGAGTTGTGCAGGAGGAAGTACCAGTGGTACGGGATTACCCGGACGTGTTTCCGGAAGAGTTGCCAGGCATGCCGCCGGACAGAGACATTGAATTTCTGATTGAACTACTGCCAGGCACTGGGCCAATATCTAAGAGACCGTATAGGATGCCAGCCCAAGATTTGGAGGAAATTAAGAAGCAGATTAAGGAGTTGTTGGACAAAGGTTTTATTCGCCCAAGTTCTTCGCCTTGGGGATCGCTAGTACTTCTAGTGGAGAAGAAGGATGGATCATTAAGAATGGTTGTTGATTATCGAGGATTGAATGAAGTGACCACTAAGAACAAGTACCTGTTGCCGATGATCAACGACTTGTTTGACCAATTGCAAGGAGCTAAGGTATTTTCCAAGATTGATTTGCGATGAGGATACCATCAGTTGAAGATTCGGGAGCAGGATATACCTAAGACGACTTTTACCACCAGGTACGGGCTGTATGAGTATACCGTTATGTCATTTGGTCTGACTAATGCCCCAGCCTATTTTATGAACATGATGAACAAGGTGTTTATGGAGTTTTTGGATAAGTTCGTCGTGGTATTCATTGATGATATTTTGGTCTACTCAAAGAATGAAGAAGAACATAAGGAGCACTTGTGTTTGGTACTCGAGAAGCTCAGAGAACATCAGTTGTATGCCAAATTCAGTAAATGTGAGTTTTGGTTGAAGGAAGATGGATTTCTTGGACATGTTATATCCGGAGAAGGTATAGCAGTAGACCTCACTAAAGTTGCCACAGTGACAAACTGGGAAGCACCAACAACAGTTGGAGAGATCCGGAGTTTCCTTGGACTTGCAGGATACTACCGGAGATTCATTGAGAATTTCTCGAAGATTGCGAAGCCTATGACAGAATTGTGAAGAAGGATACCAAGTTCATATGGACAAAGGAGTGTGAGGCTAGTTTCCAAGAGTTGAAGAAACGTTTGGTTACCTCACCAGTGTTAATTCTGCCAGATCAAGGCAAGAATTACGAAGTATATTGCGACGCTTCACACCGAGGACTTGGAGCAGTGCTTATGCAGGAGGGAAGAGTTGTTTCGTATGCTTCACGACAGCTTAAGCCTCATGAGTTAAACTATGCTACTCATGATTTGGAGTTAGCAGCCGTAGTGCATGCACTGAAAACTTGGAGACATTTTCTTATTGGAAATCACTGTGAGGTGTACACGGATCACAAGAGTTTGAAGTACATCTTCACGCAGAAGGAGTTAAATCTCAGGCAGAGGAGATGGTTGGAGCTTATTAAAGATTACGATATGAGATTACATTATCACCCCGGAAAGGCTAACGTTGTAGCAGACGCGTTGAGCCGCAAGAGCCATGTCAACACCCTAATGACCGGAGGTTTACCAAAAGAATTAGCAGAGGAATTCCGGGAGCTATGTTTGGAAATAGTTCCTAGAGGCTATGTAGCAGCGTTGGAGATTCAGTCTACTTTGATGGATAAAATCAGAGAAGCTCAAAAGACAGATAAGGAAGTTGCTTCTATTAAGGAGAGGATGAGCAAGGGAAAAGCTAAGGGATTTCGTGAGGATGAGAACGATACCTTATGGTTTGAGGACCGCGTTTATGTGCCAAGTGATCCGGAGATCAGGAAGTTGATTTTGCAAGAGGCACATGATTCGCCGTATTTGATCCACCCCGGAAATACCAAGATGTATTTGGATTTGAAGGAAACTTTCTGGTGGACCGGAATGAAGAAGGATATTGCAGAGTATGTAGTAGTTTGTGATGTATGTCAGAGAGTGAAGGCAGAACATCAGAAGCCAGCAGGATTGCTACAGCCATTGCCTATACCCGAATGGAAGTGGGATAAACTAGGTATGGATTTCATCACGGGATTGCCCAGGACCCGTTCAGGCTATGACTCGATTTGGGTTGTAGTCGATCGTTTGACGAAGGTAGCTCATTTCATCCCAGTAAAGACTACCTACAGCAGTGCCAAATTGGCTAAGATATACATGACCAGGATTGTATGCTTGCATGGAGTTCCGAGGAGTATCGTATCAAATAGCGGAACCCAATTCACCTCAAAGTTCTGGAAGCAGTTGCACGAAACATTGGGAACCAGACTAGAGTTTAGTACAACTTTTCATCCACAGACAGATGGACAAACCGAGAGAGTTAACCAGATTTTGGAGGATATGCTGAGAGCATGTGCCTTGGATTATGGATCCAGTTGGGATGACAACTTGCCATATGCGGAGTTTTCTTATAACAACAGCTACCAAACCAGTTTGAAGATGGAACCCTTCGAAGCCTTGTACGGAAGGAGGTGCAGGACCCCATTGTTGTGGGATGAGGTTGGAGACCGCCAGTTGTTTGGACCAGATTTGATTAAAGAGTCTAAACGGAAGGTAAAGTTGATTCGTGATAGGCTCAAGGTAGCCCAGTCAAGGCAGAAGAGCTATGCGGACTCAAAACGCAAGGAGGCAGAATATGAAGTCGGAGACAAGAGTTTATCTTCGAGTATCTCCGCTTCGAGGAGTTAAGCGTTTTGGAGTTAAAGGAAAGCTAGCGCCACGTTTTGTGGGGCCATACAAAGTTTTGGAGTGCATGGGAGAAGTTGCGTACAAATTGGAATTACCCGAGGGATTGTCAGGTGTTCACGATGTCTTCCATGTTTATCAGTTGAAGAAGTGTCACGCAGAGATGGCGAATATACCACTAAGAGATACTGCGCCACTAGAAGCGATTCAGTTGAACAACGATCTGACCTATGAAGAGAAACCAATTAAGATTCTGGAGTATGCCAGCCGAGTCACCCGCAGCAAGGTCATCAAGTTTTGCAAAGTTTAGTGGAGCCACCACACCGGGGAAGAAGCCACCTGGGAGTGAGAGGAAGATCTGCTCAAGGCCCACACTCACCTATTTGCTAGCCAACCCGAATCTCGAGGGCGAGATTCATCTTAAGGGAGGTAGGTTTGTAACATCCCAAATTTTCAATTTGGAATGCTATACATAGATCATCATTGCATATCATATTTTGTTGCATTGTTGGCTCGATCCTAGAAATTCTACGCAACTCAAGGACCCACGGAGAGAGTTGGGGATTTCGTTATTTTCATAATTGAGTTTTCTCAAATTTTGAAAATAGGATCATTTGATTTTATTTATTTTATCTTCAATTATTTGTACTATGAAAATTTCAGAGAGGGAATAAAATGACTTTCCCAAAATAAAGAAATAATGAAGATTTAATAAAAAAATCAAATAGGATTTTATTTTGGAGTTTTTCGCCTTTTTATTTGGATTTAGGAAAAATGCGCGTTTTCAAAATTTCATTTAAGCCCCAAATAAATATTCATCTTGAGCGGCTTGATTTTAGAAGCCGGGGGAAATTTATTTCGGGATTTTTGGAGTCCGTTTAGTATTTCTTTCGTTTGATTTTCTGCGCGAAATTATTAAAAAAACGAACCGACCTACGGGCCGTACCCGAGCGGCACTCCGCCTGGGGGCAACCTATATAAAGTGCCGGCCCGAGCCGCCCGCCCACCCCGCCAGCCCACCGAGCCGCCAGCCCACCGCTGCCCAAACCCTAGCCGCGCCGCCTCCTCGAGCCCCGCGCCGCGCCGCCGCCGCCGCCGCCGCCCGCCGCCGACCTCGCCGGAGCCGCCCGCCGCCGACCTCGCCGGAGCCGCCGCCGCCGCCTCACCGATCCCTCCACCCGAGGTTCGCCGCGCCTCGAAATCTGTGCCGTTGTTTTTTTAAAAACCGATCGATTTTCTTTGGTTTTGTCGGTTTTTTTAGTTTCTGTTTATTTTATTAGATCGGTTTTTTTGGTTTAGGTTAAATAGCGAGCATTCGCTCGTTCGTTCGTTTTAACGAACGTGTTCGTCAGATTAGATCTAGTTACCGAACGTTCGTTCGTTAACCTGTTCGTCGTTTTTCTTTTTCTCGGATTTAATCCGCGATTTTTCTGATCGTGATTTCTGATCCGATTTTTGTTTTAGTATAACTTTTCGCTCGTTTATCAGAATCAGGTGATTCAAGCGCCTGGAGTTTCGTCTCGAAACCCTCTTTCTGAATAACCAACTTAAACAAGTTTTTGCTTTTGTAAAATTTGACTTAGATCCAGATTAGTAAAACAAAGCTGTTTTCTTTCGCTGTTTGACTTTCGTTGCTTCGTTTGTTTTGATTCTTTTTGCAAACCGGAGTTCTTAAGTTGAACTTTTTGGTTAGATCTTTTATTCGAGTTTTACCTGTGCATTAGATGAGTACTTATTGTATGCGTGTTTGTTTGTCTGCGATAGAATACCCGAAGTGCGCCGCCTGTTACTTCGAGTCTCTAGGTTTCGCGGATCATCAGCAAGGCAAGTAACACTTTGATCATACCTTTTCTACTACCCAGTTTTTATGCATTAGATCAATCCTCAAACATTGCATGACCAGGATCTAATTAATATGTGGGTTGGGAAGTAGATGAGGTAGTACCTATTACCTGTTTTATTATCAAACCCTTGGGAGTTACTTCTATGTTTGCTTATTATGCCATGCTATGCTAGTAGATGTGGATTGGGTGAGTGTATCCATGACAGATGTGAGTTTGTTAATTAATGGTTTATTTAAGGTGGCAACTTAAACACACATCTGGGTGCATTGAGGTACCTGGTTTCCAGGACTTGCCTGTTTTTCTTCGGACCGCTACCCAGGCTCAAAGGGATCATGAGATTATTCATGCTAGAAACTTCCGTGTGCAGCCACATGCTACTATGGGCTCTAGCATAGCTGATTAAGTCGTGCGAACTCTTACAGTGGTAGACTAGCTGATGTAGGGGTTGTAGGTTGGTACGGTCTACCCGCTACGTAAGGTGCAAGCGCTTCTGAAAGACTATGTCCCGGTCATCCGTTTCTCAAACACCATGTAGTGCGACAAACCAAATGGAGGAGATCGAGTCATGTGGGGAAAAGTGCACAAACCTCTGCAGAGTGTAACAAACTAATCATGGTTAGTCGTGTCCCCGGTTATGGACATCTTGAGTATCTAGTATTTGGATATCATGTGAATCTCATCATGTTACTTTAATTAATATTGTTGGGTTGTTAATGAGTACCTTTAATTGGGATTGAGAATGCTGTCAACCATTCTCAATGTTTAACAACCACCGTGATAGTTAAATAAATTTTATTCCTTTGCAGTAGGGAAAAATTGGCTTTATGCAAAACTGTATCCATAGAGCTTTCCATCAGCCAAATATGCATGTAGTATAGCTTATTCCATCATATTTCTCTATGTGTTACATTGCCAGCATATTCCATGTGCTGACCCATTTTCGGGCTGCAACGTTTCATGTTGCAGACTTTTCAGACGACGAGTAAGGTGCTTAGGTCGTGGTTCTATACTCAGTGATGCCGTTGGAGTTGATGGACTCGCTTATTCTTCCAAGCTTTCCGTTGTTACCATATTTAGATGGCCTTAAGACATATTTATTTTAATAAGTTCTCTCTTGAGACATTCGATGTAATAAGTGTGTGATTGCTACTCTATTATAAATCCTTCAAGTACTGTGTGGTGTCAGCATTACTGATCCAGGGATGACACCTGAGCACAGAGATCAGACTGTTTGAGGTCTGGTCGCTACAAATGTCTTCAAAAGGTCAAATGACCCCTGAAATTTTACAAATTTTCACGTGACAATTTGTGCGAGTGCACATTACACATAGGAAATTTTGAAGGACGTAAGAGGAAGCTATCTACCATTCGTCAGCAAACATGCATTGTTCCCTCTCGGAACCACGAGCCTTCTAGTGATTTCTTCCGGTTAGTGAGGGGGTGTATGTCCAAACTTTCGTCAAACAGGCCAATTTTTGTACCACATCATCTTGGTGGCATGACATTACATCAAGCAAGGTTTCATGTTTTCCTGATCATTTTTTAATTTTTTGGAATTAAAATGCCATGGCACTCCGTGCATGTACATGTGTCCATGCCGTGAGACCAATATGTTTGAAAATTCCTTCTAATTTACTGCACATGGAGTTAAGTCGCACACAAGTACACAAATATGATTTTTCAAACCATTATGGTTAGTTGTTGCATGTACATCTAGTTCAGATTTGAATTACGGTCATTAAATGGCTAGGAAATCACTTAAATGTCTTCAAAAGGACAAATGACCCCTGAAATTTCCGAATATTCACATGACAGTTTGTATCAATGCACATTACCCATAGAAACATTATGAAGGCTGTAAGAGGATGCTATCTGTCATTCATCATCAAACATGCATTGTCCCCTCTCGGAACCACGAGCCTTCTAGTGAGTTGCTCCAGTCTGTGAGGGGTGTGTGTCCAAACTTTCGTCAAACAGGCCAATTTTTTACCACATCATCTTGTGGCATGACATTACATCAAGCAAAGTTTCATGTTTTCCTGATCATTTTTTATTTTTTTGGAATTAAAATGCCATGGCACTCCATGCATGTGTCCATGCCGTGAGACCAATATGTTCGAAAATTCCTTCTAATTTACTGCACATGGAATTAACTCGCACACAAGTAGACAAACATGATTTTTCAAACCGTTATGGTTAGCCGTTGCATGTACATCTAGTTCAAATTTGAATTATGGTCATTAAATGGCTAGTAAATCAATTAAATGTCTTCAAATGGTCAAATGACCCCTGAAATTTTCCAAATTTTCACATGACAGTTAGTATCAGTGCACATTACAAGTAGAAATTTTTTGAAGGCCGTAAGAGGAAGCTATCTGTTGTTCGTCATCAAACATGCATTGTCCCCTCTCAGAACCACGTGACTTCTAGTGAGTTGCTCCGGTTTGAGAGGGGTGTGTGTCCAAACTTTTGTCAAACAGGCTAATTTTTGTACCACATCATCTTGGTGGTATGGCATTACATCAAGCAAGGTTTCATGTTATGTTTGAAAATTCCTTCCAATTTCTGCACGTGGAATTAAATCGCACACAAGTACACAAAATATGACTTTTCAAACCGTTTTGTTTAGCTGCAGCATGTACATGTAGTTCAAATTTAAATTACGGTCATTAAATGGCTAAAAAATCACTTAAATGTCTTAAAAGGTCAAATGACCCCTGAAATTTTCCAGAAATTGATATGATAGTTGATGTATGGCGGAACCCTATGGGGCCGATATTTCACGTTTGGAGAGGATCCTACGGGGAACACGAAGAACGCACGGAAGAACACGAGGGTAAACACGAGGAGAAAACAAGAGAAACACTCAACCGACATGAAATTGATCACACAAGTGCTAGATCATCGAGGCACAATGTAACACGAGATCCAAATTGAACAAGGGACGATACAAGAGTAACCGTTCTTCTCCATGAGGAGGTCTTGATTGTCTTCTCTGGATGGAGGCCTTGAATCCGGATGGATCTTCTCCGAAGAGGTGCGGTCCCTCACGAGGAGTAGATCCGGTACGGATGAGCAATGCTCTATCTCAAATGAGCTAAACCAATGCTAACCTTAAAACGTAGGTGGGGATGGAGTATATATAGTCCAGGGGCGAAGGGGGTACATGGGCCTCGGCCCTTACACTGTTCGCAGACAGGGAAGGCCGGATGTCTGAGCGTCGGGCCGGATGTCCGGTGGCTCGCGAAGGGCCGGATGTCCGGGCTGGTGGAGACGGCCGTGCTGCTCTCTGGATGGGCGGTGTCGGATGTCCGGGCGGCGGGGCCGGATGTCCGAGGCTTCGGGAGGCGCCGGATGTCCGGGGTGATGACTGGATGTCCGGGTTGTCTGGGCAGCCTTCTGTGCTTCTTGGATGGCGCCTCCGGATGTCTGGGCTGGAGGCCAGATTTCCGGTGAGGGGGGGAGGGGGCGGATGTCCGGGCTGGACGCTGGATGTCCAGTCCCTGTAGCCTCTTTTGCAGACTCCTGACCATGTAGATCTCCAGGGGCCGGATGTCCGGGGCCATGGCCAGATGTCCGGTGCCTGGAGGCAGTTCTCGCCTTCTTCCGTTGGTTCTCTTCTTCCGTGGACTTGGGGTCTTGGCCATCTTCATGTATATCCTCGGGAGGGTCCTCCTGGTACCTAATCATGCACAACATTCCTGATTTAGGCAATAACCATGTCTCAAGAGGATCGTATGAGATATCACTAAGGAAAGAAGTCACCTCGGTCTCGAGAGCTCTAGCTCTTGCTCTTGTCATGGGTCCTCTTGGTGCTTGGTGAGACGATGGTAGGTCCATGGGGATGACCGAAGGATGCTCCGCATCATCTCCCCCCAATTGTGAAAGATCTGACCTTGGATCGAAATCCTCATCACCATGGTATGGGTTGAGATCGGTGTTGAAGATGTCGCTCACGTTGTACTTGTCGCATGGAAGATCAATCTTGTAAGCGTTGTTGTTGTAGCGTGCTAGCACCTTGAAGGGTCCATCGGCTCGAGGTAGAAGTTTGGACTTGCGTTCGTTGGGGAAGCGGTTCTTGCAAAGGTGTAGCCACACGAGATCTCCAATGTTGAATATCATGGGTTGCTTGTTGATGTTGAGCTTGGTCACTAGTCGTTGTACTTGGCGCTCGATGGTGTGCCTTGTATCTTCATGCATCTTCTTGATGTAGCTTGCACGGGCACTTGCGTCGAGGTTGGTGCGCTCTTGTAGAGTAAGAGGTAGAATGTCTGATGGGGACAACGGGTTGAAGCCGTAGACGACCTCGAAGGGGGACTTGCCGATCGTCGAATGTCTTGCACGGTTGTAGGTGTACTTGGCGATGGGTAGACACTCCTCCCACTCCTTGATGTTCTTTTTGATCAACACGCTAAGTAGAGTGGAGAGCATATGGTTCGTCACCTCCGTTTGACCGTCGGTTTGAGGATGGTATGCGGATGAGGACAAGAGCTTGATTCTGAGCTTGGCGCATAGTGTCTTCCAAAAGTAACTCAAGAACTTGACGTCGCGGTCGGAGACGATTGTCTTTCGTACTCCATGGAGTCGCAAGATTTCCCTACAAAAGAGATTGGCGACATGTGAAGCATCGTCTATCTTGTTGCAAGGAATGAAATGTGCCATCTTAGAAAATCGGTCCACAACAACAAACATGGAATCCTTGCCATTTTGTGTTCTAGGCAAACCAAGTACAAAATCCATGCTAATGTCTTCCCAAGGTTGATAAGAAATAGGAAGAGGCATGCAACGACCATGGGATTGAGCTTTAGACTTAGCTTTGCGACATGTAGAGCATCGGTTGGTGAAGCGTGAGACATCACGGAACATCTTGGGCCAAAAGTAGTTCTTCGAGAGCGTGGCGAATGTCTTGTTGTGTTCAAAATGTCCCATGAGTCCGCCTCCATGAGCCTCTTGCAAAAGGAGCAAACGAAGAGAAGACTCAGGAATGCAAAGTTTGTTAGCTCTCATAAGATAAGCATCCTTGATGTAATATTGTTCCCAAGATGTATGCATCAAACACTTATCATAAGGAAAAGCAAAAGATGGATCATTAGCATACAAGTCTTTTATGTGCTCAAAGCCAATAACATTCAACTCAAGTTTAGTGACAAGCGTGCATATGCGTGAAAGTGCATCTGCAACAACATTTTCCTTACCCTTAATGTACTTGATCACATAGGGGAAAGATTCAATAAATTCACTCCATTTAGCATGACGCTTGTTCAACTTAGTTTGACCCTTTAAGTACTTAAGAGTTTCATGATCGGTATGGATGACAAACTCATGAGCTCTCAGATAATGTTCCCAAACATGTAGCACATGCACTAAAGCATACAATTCTTTGTCATAGATGGGATCGTTAAGTTGAGCACCGGAGAGTTTTTCACTAAAATATGCAATAGCTCTTTTTTCTAGCATCAAAACTCCGCCAATTCCGGTACCACTTGCATCACAATGAACCTCAAAAGTTTTGTCAAAGTTGGGCAAAGCAAGAATCGAAGCATGAGTAAGCAAAGACTTGAGCTCATCAAAAGCGGTGGATTGCAAAGATCCCCAAACAAAAGGAGCATTCTTCTTACTCAAGGCATGCAAAGGAGCGGCAATAGTGCTAAAGTCTTTCACAAAGCGATGGTAAAAACATGCAAGACCAAGAAAGCTACACACTTGTTGCAAATTGGTGGGTTGGGGCCAAGTTTTAATTGCTTCAATTTTAGATTCATCAACATGGACACCCTTGGAAGAAACGACAAAACCCAAGAAAACAAGTTTGTCAACACCAAACATGCACTTTTTCATGTTGGCATAAAGACGTTCCTTACGAAGCATTTGCAAAACAGCCCTAACATGCTTTAGATGCTCTTTCAAGGATTTGCTAAACACAAGAATATCATCAAAGTAAACCATAACAAATACTCCAATATAAGGTCGAAGCACAAAATGCATAAGACGCATGAAAGTTTCGGGAGCTTCCGATAAACCCATAGGCATAACCAACCACTTGTACAAGCCAAATTTGGTTTTGAAAGCAGTTTCCTATTCATCACCCTCTTGTATGCGGATTTGATAATAGCCACTTTTAAGATCAATTTTTGAGAAAATTGTGGCACCGCTAAGTTCATCAAGCATATCATCTAAGCGAGGAATGGGATGCCTATAATGAATGGTAATGGCATTGATAGGTATACAATCGGAGCACAAGCGAAAACTACCAGCTTGCTTGGGCACAAGTATAACGGGAACGACACAAGGGCTTAAGCTTTCACATACATGACCGTTTTCGATTAGTTGTTGTACTTGCCGTTGGATCTCCTTAGTTTCTTTGGGGTTGACATGATATGGATCTTTGTTTGGTAGGGGCGCTCCGGGGATGAGGTCGATTTGATGCTCAATGCCTCGTAGAGGAGGTAGACCTGGAGGTAGCTCATCGAGGAAAACATCTTGGAATTCCTGCAAAAGAGATTGAAACACTAAAGGTAGATCGTGAGAGGTGTTAGTTTTTGGGTCCCCATCCTTGCACACAAGGACAAAGTGCGTAACACTCGATGGGTTCTCACACACTTCTCTCATCTCACTTTTGGTGGCAAATAGGACTAGATTTTTCTCTCTAGGCGAAGAGGCGCTCAAGTTTGGCTTGTGGCTCTCACTCACTTTTTGGTGGATCACTTTCTCACTCTTCTCTCCATGATGGGTGGCTTGCTTGTCAGCTATCACTTGACTAGGAGACATAGGTCGTAGCACATACTCCTTCCCTTTCATCTTGAAGCTATAGTGATTGGTACGCCCATTGTGGATGACACAACGGTCGAATTGCCATGGTCGACCAAGAAGGAGGTGGCAAACGGACATCGAGACGACATCACACTCCAAAGTGTCCTCATATGCACCAATTTTGAAGGAGACTTGGACCGTATGATCAACTCGTATAGTGCCGGAGTCACTTAGCCATTGGACTTTGTATGGGTGCGGGTGCTTCATCTTGACCAATTGAAGCTTGGAGCATAGTTCTTCACTTGCCAAGTTGTGGCAACTACCTCCATCGATAATGACCTTGACGGACCTTCCATTGATGCCGGCCTTTGTGTGGAAGATGTGGCATCGTTGGAGAGTCAAAACTTTGGAGATCACGAGAGCGGGGCTCGAATCCTCATCACAAAAGACTTGATCATCTTCAGCCTCGTTCACGCGCCGGTGCATGGCCACTTTCTCAAGGGCTTCCATCTCCTCTTCACTCATGGAGTCATAGGTTCCATCATCGTTGAGGATCATGGTGCGCTTGTTGGTGCATTCAAAATACTTGTGGCCTCATCCGCCGCAAGTGAAACACTTGAAGGAGCTTGTCTTGACGGTCTCATCGTTCGGAGTAGATGATGAAGCACGCAGGTTGAAGTTGCTTGTAGTAGGAGGAAGACGACTTGAGCTTGTCGAAGTTTTCTTGTAACTTGGCTTGTCGTCGTTGGTTGTAGATGGTTTGGTTGAGGTAGAAGTTGGAGGAGTCATTGAAGCTTGGTTGTTGGAGAAGCCGTAGTTCTTTGATGAGTACTTGGCGTACTTGAAGTCATCTTGCACTTGACGTTCCGCCTTGGTAGCTTGATGCACGAGCTCAATGAGGTTGGAGTAGGGTTGGAAGTCAGTGATCTTCTTGATGGGGTGATTGAGTCCATTCAAGAAACGTGCCATAGTTTGCTCATCATCTTCCGTGACATTGGCTTGAATCATGGCTATCTCCATGTCCTTGTAGTATTCTTCCACATTCTTTGTTCCTTGCTTGAGGAGTTGTAGCTTCTTGAAGAGATCGCGGTTGTAGTTGGTTGGCACAAAATGTGCTTGCATGACATCCTTCATTTGAGCCCAAGTGGTGATTGGTGGTTCACCTCTTGCTTCTCGGCGCTCAAGGACTTCTTCCCACCATATGAGCACATAGTCTTGGAACTCAAGTGATGCCAGAGCGATCTTCTTCTTTTCCTCATAGTTGTGCAAACAAAAGATTTTGTCGACCTTCAATGCCCATGAGAGGTACTCTTCAGGATCATTGCTTCCATTGAACTTGGGCATTGTGAATTTTAGCTTGCCATAGAGTTGTTCTTCATTGTGTTGTTGGCGATGGTGATGATGACGTCCTTGACATGGAGGATAATCATCATGATGTTGCTCTTGGACTAGAGGAAGTCCATGATCAACTTGCTCTTGCTGAACTTGAGGTTGTGGAGGAGCTTGTCGAGCTTGTGGAGGAGCTTGAGGAACTTGACGTCGGACGCGCGGTTGGTAGTTCCGCTCTTGGATTTCTTCACGAAGTGCTTCCTCTTGATTGCGTCGATCTCGGTTGTGGTTGGCAATGGCTCGACTTGATTCTTGAAGGGCATGTTGCGCCTCAAGAGCTTGTGCTTCATGTTGTTGTTATTGAAGACGTTGAGCCTCGGCGCCTTGTTTCTCTTGATGTACACGCGCTCGTTCTTCCTCTTGGCGACGTTGACGTTGTCGTTCTTGAGCTTGAGCAAAAGCAACCTGGTGTGGTTGAGGACGAAGTCCTTGCTCATCGACTTGCTCTTGTGAATGCCTGTCATGTAGAGGATTGCGAGATGCATGACGGTCTTGACGCGCGGCTCGTCGAAGAGTGTTCGATGTCGGTGTAGTTGAGTCAGAGAAGGTGTCGTCGGAGTGTTGACTTGAGCGGCTTCGTCTTGAGTATGAAGAAGTTGAAGGAGGACGGTTCACCAACAAGGCGCAGATCTCATCCATCCTTGCATCGTTCTCTTGCTTGTGAGCGTCGAGCTTGTTGTCGAAGTAGTCCTTGGTACGTTGCTCGGAGAGTCGCAAGTCAGTGGCGAGGTTGTCGATGTGGTCGGTCATAGCTTGTTGCTGTTGATGCAACGCTCGTTGTGCACCAAAGAGGTGGCTCTTGGTGACGAATGCTGTCATGTCGTCATCTTGCTCGATGAAAAGTGGGTTGGTAGAAGTACTTGGCCTATCCATCATTCCAAGCAAAATGTGAGTGGTAGAAAGAGAAGAACTTATACCAATGTACCTTGACCGATGTTGATGATGAATCAAGTTCACTCAAATGCGGACAATGAAATAGCACTATTGGTACCAATTCTTGTCAGTTCTCACACCTACACAAGTAAAAGCTTATGGTGGAGCTTGGTTAGGATGGTGGCACAAAATTTGATGCAATTGTAAGTGAGCTTCATTAATGTTGGAAAAGATTCACAAATTTGCAAATGCAACAAGTAGACCAAGCAATTAGTGGTACACAAAAACACAAACGCAAATAGATAAGTGGGATTGTGCAAACGAAAAGTGAGCCAAAATGTGGAATCCATGAAAATCCTCTTGTTGCACAATACACGAGAGACGCTAGCATGATTGCACAATAGGCGGATACGGAACTTGTGCACAACCTACTAGGCAAAAATGCAACGACCTCTATCCCAAGTATGCTATTTCGGTGCTATGATCCAAGATGATTGGTTATGACAATCTTAATGTAGTATGATGCTATGGTTCTTGCTTATAAGCTCTTTGCTTGTCTTTCCTCTTTGCTTAAAAGCTTGGGTGGCTCTTTCACTTTTGAGCTCTTGCCTCATGCAAAACTACACGAACCAAGATAGCAATTGTGTATGCTATGACAACTTTGTGGCACAAAAAGTTGATGCCAAGATATGCACCACGATGGTATGGTATGTATGCTATGGAGTATGATCACTAATGTGCACAAGTCATGTTGCCGGCAATACTCAATGGCTAGTCTCGACGGGTAAGCTATGCAAATGTAAGGCCATGTGGGTATCAATGCAATTGCAAGGTATGACAAAGATGCCGTCGAAGTTACCGTCCTTGGCGATGATGAGTAGTCGATGGAGATGAGTGGTGGTGATGTTGACGTCGGACCGTACCTATATAGCCGAAACACAATAGGACACGAGAACCACAACCCAAAATCTCAAAGACCAAAATGGGTCAAAATCGTCATAGGAGGTAGCGGTGAGCGGTGGTGGTGCTTGTGGAAATCGGTGGTGGTATGCGGAAGTAAGGGTGGGCACCGGGTCAAAATTGGGCGAAACTAGGCGAAAAATGGCACGGGGGATGGAGTTGCTGCTGCCAGGGGCCGGATGTCCGGGCCGGCTGCCGGATGTCCGGGACGCCGGATGTCCGGGGACACGGGCGGATGTCCGGGCTCCTGGATCGGTGACGAACACGATGAACTCCACGGGAAAAAGGGCAACTCCGGGGCAAAATTCGGACGAATTGGTGGATGGAAATCGCAGGAGAGATGGGGAAAAGCTAGATCCACTCGATGCAAAGCAGATCCATGGATCAAATCCAACAAAACTTCATCACACCAACAAATCACAAAAAAATTTGGGGCTATTTTTGGTGGGGAATATTCGGATTTAGGATGAAAACAACAAAATCAAGCTAGAAAACACGGGGTAGGGGCTCCAAAAACATGATCAACGTGGCTCATGATACCAAGATGATGAAGGGCGGAACCCTATGGGGCCGATCTTTCATGTTTGGAGAGGATCCTATGGGGAACACGAAGAACGCACGGAAGAACACGAGGGTAAACACGAGGGGAAAACAAGAGAAACACTCAACCGACACAAAATTGATGACACAAGTGCTAGATCATCGAGGCACAAGGTAACACGAGATCCAAAGTCAACAAGGGACGATACAAGATTAACCGTTCTTCTCCATGAGGAGGTCTTGATTGTATTCTCCGGATGGAGGCCTTGAATATGGATTGATCTTCTCCGAAGAGGTGCGGTCCCTCACGGGGAGTAGATCCGGTATGGATGAGAAATGCTCTATCTCAAATGAGCTAAACCAATGCTAACCCTAAAACGTAGGTGGGGATGGAGTATATTTAGTCTAGGGGCGAAGGGGGTACATGGGCCTCGGCCCTTAAACTGTTCGCAGACAGGGAAGGCCGGATGTCCAGGCATCGGGCCGGATGTCCGGTGGATCGCAAGGGGCCGGATGTCCGGGCTGAAGGGCTGGATGTCCGTGCTGGTGGAGACGGCCGTGCTTCTCTATGGATGGGCGGCGCCGGATGTCTGAGCGGTGGGGCCGGATGTCCGGGGCTTCGGGAGGCGCCGGATGACTCGGGTGATGACCAGATGTTCGGGCTGTCTGGGCAGGCTTCTGTGCTCCTGGATGGCGCCTCCGGATGTCTGGGCTGGAGGCCGGATTTCCGGTGAGGGGGGCCAGATGTCCGGGCTGGATGCGGGATGTTTGGTCCCTGTAGCTTCTTCTGCAGACTCATGACCATGTAGATCTCCAGGGTTCGGATGTCCGTGGCCATGGCAGGAGGTCCGGTGCCTGGAGGCCGTTCTCGCCTTCTTCCATTGGTTCTCTTCTTCCGTGGACTTGGGGTCTTGGCCATCTTCATGTACATCCGCGGGAGGGTCCTCTTGGTACCTAATCATGCACAACATTCCTGATTTAGGCAGTAACCATGTTTCAAGAGGATCATATGAGATATCACTAAGAGAAGTCACCTCAGTCTCGAGAGCTCTAGCTCTTGCTCTTGTCATGGGTCCTCTTGGTGCTTGGTCAGACGATGGTAGGTCCATGGGGATGACCGAAGGATGCTCCACATCAACAGTTATATTAGTACTACAAATGTTCTCGTACATTTAAAACACCATCCATTGCCAGTTTACTCCAAATTCATCTTTCATAGCTAATAAAAAATATCTAAAACAGAACACACGGTTGTTTCGTAGGAATAGTTTGCGATGAAAAATTCTGGGTCTATTTAAGTCTTCCTCCTTAAGCTTCGCCTACTCATCTGCTCCAGTGCCGGCAATCCCCGAATCGACAAATCCCGATCCCCATTCCCACAGCCCCTTCTTGCAAAGATGACACCGTGGACGTGAAGGCCCGTATGATGTCCGCGTCCCCCCGAGCGCCGCCGCCTGCGCCGAGAGCACAGCCGCCTACACCGATAGTGCTGTCGCATCCGCATTGAGTGCGGCTGCTTCCACCAAGAGGGTATCTGTGGCAGCCGACAGGGCAGCTACAGCAGCCAAGATGGCAGCAGTAGCTGCTGCGATGGCGGCTGCAAACGCCGAGAGCGCTCGAGCTGCCGTCCGTGCCGCCGGTGTCGCCCTGGCCCGGGTCGAGGCCATCCACGCCAAGATATTCCAAGCCACCTCGGAATCCAGCATGCAACCCACGTTCGAGAAGGCGGCAGTGGCCATGGAGCACTTGCTTCCTCATGAGGTCATCGAGCGGGAGCTGGAGATGCAGGAGGCGGCGGAGATCGAGGAGCGCCGGGAGGAGTTGCGCATGGCCCAGGTCAAGGTAGAGAAGAGTCTGTCCGTCGAGGAATCGGCGGTGGAGTATTAACGCGAGCTTTGGTGCAGCCACTACTATGAGTACTACAACCTTGAGGGCGGCACCGAGGACGAGGGTGCGGTCGACTTCAGCAGGGGGACGTGGAGTCCACCAACGGCGGCATGTCACCAGGACAAGTCATCGGCATCTCATCTCACACCGGCGATGCATAGGCCAGCGCAATGGCGGATTTGTTAAAATTATTCATACTTAGGCTTTGTTTTTAATGCTGGTCTTTTGTTAGAGCAATGTTTAGGTGAATTGTCTCTATTTAATTTCTAAAATTGCTCGATTCAATAAGTCTGGTCTGTGTGTTGTACGCTCTTTTGTGTGCCCAAATTAGCAAGCGATGTTAAATTATGCAATGACATACGCGGGAAATTTCCACCAAAATTTCAATTATCAAACTCATCCCATGCGCGTTAAGCAGAAGAATCGTTTGTGATGCACACTATCATTCAAAGTGAATGGTGTCCGGTGGCACCGCGTGCAAAGTTTCCCTCCACATTTTGAAATAGGCTGAAATATCTACCCTCCCCCCATCCCCTTTTCTCCCTGACCACAAGTCAGATTTCCCCTGTTTCCCCCTTCACTACAAAAAAATACACTTCCGTGATGATACGTGTTTGTCACAGTAGGTCGCGTTTTTTGTCATGCATGTACATCCATGACAATTTTATGACAGAATCAAGATAGTCATACCTGTGCTCTTGTAGAAGTGTTCCATGACATTACCAAAATTATCATCACGGAAGTGTCCACTTCCATGACGATAAATCATGCGTCACAGAAGTGCTTTCGTCAAGGGTGACTAACACGTGGCATCCACCGTAATGGAACACCATTAAGCTATCGGGTCCAGTTTTGGATCCAATAACCTGATAACAGCCCTGACCAATGGTGATTTTCCACATGTAGAATCATCACTGGCTGGAGAAAACACGTGTCGGCTCATTGTTGGGACAGATGTCATCCACTCATTGGACAGAAGGCACTTATGATACGTCGACACGTGGCACAGCCCAACAGAGGCCCATTCCTGTGAAAAGGCCAACCCATTTGACTTGGTTAAAAGGTGGCGGGCCGGCCAACTGAAAGCCTGTTAACAGCCTGTTCACATATAGCCCATTTACAGCCCGCTAATCCAGGGCCCGTTACGACCTATCTGAATTAGGCCCAGTAGCGTCATATGGGCTGTCCAATATGATTCCAGCCCATTTTAATTTCTGGCCCATGTATGGCCCATGATGTCTTTCGGCCCATATGAGGCCCTTTGTAACTCTTGGCCCATTAATGGCCCGTGGTAAAACTGGCCCGTAATAAACAGTGTATCACTTTATACCCATTAACGGCCCATTATTCCATTAGGCCATTTCTAGCCCATGTTATCTTTCAGCCTTCTTAGGGCCCATTTATTCTTGGGCTCATTTCCAGCATTCGGTTACTTACGGCCCGTTACTGTCATTTTCTGCTTGTGGGCCAAATTCAGCCCGTTGTTACAGTCGGTCCGTTTGTGGCCCGTTAATACGTTGGGCCGTTTTCATAGCATCATCAAATACGGCCTATTAACGACGGCCCGTTATGGTTGGCCCATGAACGGAAGATTCCAACTCTAGCCCGTTTACGGCCATAATGCGGTCTGTTATTGGCCCATGTTTGGCCAATCGATCATACGGCCCGAAGAAGGCCCATTGTTTCTACGGCCTGTAGAAGGCCCATTGTTTCTATGGCCCATTGAAGGCCCATTGTTTCTACGGCCCGTAGAAGGCCCATTGTTTCTATGGCCGGTAGGAGGCCCAGTGTCACTACAGTAAATATTTAGCCCATGGTTATTGTGGCCTAGTTTTTAAAAATAGGTTATTGCTGCCACTAGCAAACCGTCGAAAAAGAACTTCACTAACTAAAAGCAAACAAATAAACAAGACAACAAGGAAATAAATAAGCAAGGAACTAACGCTAGGCTATCATGGCTATTACACATAATACATCCACTGGGCATCAAAGTTCGCCACCAGTGCAAATATAGGGAACAAAGCAGCATATCATATACACTGGTTATCAAAGTTGGCGACCAACACAAATAAATGCTACAACAAAACAAATCCAGAACTGAAACCACTTCAGAAGATCTCAAGAAACAATATCATGGGTACCCATAATGCTGGCAAGATGCTTAGCAAGCTTATTAACTTTCTCTTGTTTGGCGCTTAAATCCTCCAGCGCTTGCTATTGCACCAGGAAGCATGCATCTGAAATCTGCAGGGACTTCCTCAGTCCTTTAGCTCCATGTCGCAGCACATCTGATCGATGTCTTTCAACTTGAAGTTGAGACTCAAGAAGAGGAACTGATTCAGGCAGCGAGTTCAAAGAGCTTGTGCCAGCAGTACTGGCCAGTAACTCGAACACTACATCAAGACAGGACTTTTGGGTTCTCTCACTATCGTCAAGATAGTTTTTATCAGCTTTCTTGGAGACCAACAGGGATGTCTCACTATCTTGAACCTTATTTGCATTACTTCCTTTACCATTGCATAACGCGGTACTATTCTCCAATATTTTGTCCACATTCTAAAAGAGAAACAAGCAGACACATCACAGGATTACCATGTTGTATATGAAACTCATTTTGGTAAATGAGTTTAGTAGTAAAGTGGACAGGATAACAACATGAAACAAACATATATCTATGTACCATGGTCACTTTATGGTCTATATCATTCTAGTTTTTGTTGCCAAATCAAGATAGAGACACAGTTCAAATAATATTTGTTCAAGACAAAGCAGAATAGACAGAATATAAGTGTGGGAAACTATAGAGCAATGACAACACTTGTAATGTGCATGACATGAGAACATAACTGTTTATTCAATTGAAACTGAAATCAACATAGAGCAGGTTACAACAGCAAACCAGTTAAAGAAACAGGTTTAAAACATATCTATTGCGCCATTGGAGTTTCAATTCCATCCTTCAAATTTGAAAATAGTTGGTATGAGTAAATACAGTAATGCAAGAGCAAAGGAGTATGAACCATAGCTACATAACCTGACCTGAGAACAAATCTTCTTCTCCTTTAAGCGTTGAGTTGGGATTCGGAGTGCTGGTTCTCGTGCTTTGGGCACTGCAGTTCCCTTACTAACTGCTGGTGTTTGGGTGCTCTGTGGTGGGGACGGTGTTGTGTCAACTGGAACTGGGTTACTATCAGCCGGGGTTGGGGTTAGAAGGGGTGTAGCTGGTTCTCTTTCCAACTAGGTAGGGGTACAATCTGCGAGAGTCTGGGTTATGTGTGGTGGATCTGGTCCTTCGGCAAGTACAACTGTGGTTCTATCTGCATCAACTGGTAGCACTATCTTTTTTGAAGACCGTGTTGTTACTCCCTTAGATACTGCCATCACCCTCTCCAATTCAAATGGCTGATAAACAAGAAAAGTAATTGAAAGTATAGACATTGTATGATAGACAGGTGCGTTAGTGGGGAATAAAAGAGGGCATGAAATAATTCAAATTTATGTTGTCTAACCAAACAGGATAGCATGACACAATTTCACATATATGATGGCTAACTAAACAAGATAGCATGACACAATTTCACATTATGATGGCTAACTAAAAAAGATGGAAAGACATAGTTCAAAATATGATGACTATGTAAATAGGATGACATGATATAAATGTATAATGTGTTTATTAAATAGGTTGGCATGCCATAATTCACATACATTCACGGATAGAATGCCATAATTCAAAATATGATGACTGTAAACACTAAACAGGATGAGATGATATAACTATATGATGTCTTTATTAAATGGGTTGCCATGCCATAATTCAAATAGATGATGTGTAAGTACTATGTAAACATGATGGCATGATATAATTCAAATATATGATTTATATAGTAAGCAAGTAAGCAGATGGCAATCCATATATGATGTAAAAACTAAGCAATGCTAGACAACATGCATGACATGGGTAATATAACCCTGACAAGTTTGAGCATAGACCTCAGGGGGGAAATAGGACTGGTCATCAGTCTCTGAATCCTCCTCTAAGGAGCTCTCTGTAACCAGCAAGATGTCTGCTTCAGCAGGTAGCATTGTCTGCTCTAAATACCTTGTTTTCACTCCAGATACTTCCATCACCGCTTCAAATGGCTGATGCACAGGAAGAGTAGTTGAATATACAAACATTGTCGACAAATGGAACACGTAATACAAAAAATGATAGTATGATATAATTCACATACATGATGATTGGCTAAATAGCATGGCATTGCATAATTCACATATATAATGCCTTTGCAACAAGATAGCATTGCATAATTCACATATATAATGTCTTGCAACAAGATGGCAATGCATAATTCACATATATGGTAATTAGACACTGAACAGGTGGCATTCACACAAAGCATGTCTAAACTAATCAAATGACAT